>NC_048306.1:83236195-83467346 GCF_013100865.1 Trachemys scripta elegans
AACCAATACACTGGAAGACTGCCACTCTCTCAGACTACAGCCATAATCACTTTCAATATGATTCTATATTTGGAGAGACAAATGATAGAAAAGGAGAAGTAAGAATATTCATCTAGCATTGCAATAAAAGTAATTTTAAAATATTTTTCTTCAGCCAATTTCTGAAATCAAACTTTAATTTGAAAAAATCTCTTTAAAAACATTAAAACACAAATTGAGAAGCGATAAAAAGCAAGTCAGTTTATTTTTCTCCAAGAAAAGCAACAAAAATGCTACCATTATGAAGATTTTAAAGACCTGAACCAGTACTATAAGTTTTCCAAACAGAAACTTTCAATTAAGCCTGTTTAAACTTTTTTTTTCCAGTTTCAAAATTAAAATGGTTTTCCTTTTGTTTTATGTTGTGTATCTCTTTAAAACAGAGCTCCCAACCATGTTAAGCAATCAACGGAGTTTAGCAACAACAGGAGAGCGGTTTGCTGCCCAACAATGTTAAACTCAGGCAATTACATTGAAGGGGAAGGTTTATGAGATTAAAAAACAAATAAACCCTAGAATTTATTCTAGCCTAAGAGGGTTCTTTTTTCTATTTAAAAGAAAATACCATTTCTACAGTATTACCCCACCCAGGCCAAACTGTGTCAGAATAGTCAAGTACAAGTCAGTTGCTTGTGTAGAGTAGAAAGAACATTAACCCACATTCAATTCCCATAAGGAATGAGCAAATATTAAGTTTACAAATATGATCTGATTTTCCCCTAACTTAAAGTTTACAGGAAAGTCACTTAGAAAGGAAACGACAGCGAACATCAAAAGTAGACCTACTTTTGAGAGTGGTTTATTAAAGTCTAGATTCTTTAGAATTTAAAAGATGGCTGAAATGAAACAGTGCAAGCTGTCAAGATGCATGAAAGCTAATTTGGGCAAATGGACATTTTTTATTACATTAGAAAATGAACCATAATAAGAACTTGTAAGATATGGTCAACAACGAGGCCAAGATGAGACTGTCTATGAGTTGTCTACTGATAGGACCAATAGCTGTCAAACCAAAGGCAAACCGTTCAACATGGGTCCTCTTGTTGTCTTTGAAGAGCCTCAGCCTTATATGTACAGTACAAAATCCATGCAGTCAATTCCAGTGGTTTATTGTTGCTTCCATAATCACAGCTGAAGTTATGACGAAGTCGCAATGCATCTTTGCCATTTTTTGTAGTCCCAACGTGTTAGACACTTATGTAAGACATCACAACAAACATCCCACATCAGAGAACTTTTAATTCTGTATTTAAAAATGAGAATTCAAATAATAAGCTAGTCTATATATCACACATATGCAGCTGCAACCAATTACTAAAGCAAATCAAACACTTGCAAAATGTACTGGTAACTATCTGACAGAGTTCTTTTAAGTCTGTAGCCATTCAATCAGTATGTCTAGTTAGAATGTTTCCATAAACTACATTTCTAATTTTAATGGAAATAAGCATGCCAGAGAAAGTGAATTAGGTCACACATATCTATGACCCTTAGTGGTGAAATGGTCATGACATTTCTGATATGACCAAATAATTTCTCCCCTCCCACCAAAAACAACCAAACATTCCTTGACAGGTAGAAATGTTTAAAATTAAGATTTTTCCATATATTTATGTTCGATGAGACCAGAAGAAGAGTTTTCTTAATCTCATACATAAATTTAGATTAGCTAAAGCACAACTAAAGAACCAAGGAGAGAAGCAAATTTCTGTTTTTGTAATAAAGTCACAGGGAGCTCATTTTTTTGTTTTAAGAGACAGCTAGTTTTTTCAGTCTCCTGAAGTCAAAGAGCTGAATGCAGAATCAACTCTCAGTCATCCAGGAGAATCTAACAGTAAGATAATAGATTTTCTATTATTATCTCAACTACAAATAGACTACAACAAGGATAATACATAGTCAAGGACATAATTCAGTGCAAGGAAAGTGGGCGGGTGGAGTGGGGCATGCAAAGAGGGAATGAGGAAGAAAAAAAAATGTCTCAACATCACAGACAGCCAAAAGTAGCTTAGAATAAACTTCATTTGTGAGCCACCCTCCTACAGCCATCCCTATTTACGTATTCAAAGGAAAAAGTCTCCACTGGAAACTTTCACATAAACCAATGTATATGGAGAATTTTAGAACAGTTTGATTGAGGTTATAAATTGATGTCAGATTAAATAAATATCTCCAGTACTACAAAGATATAGATCCAAAGCACCCAATGAATGCCTTTCTACATCCAATGCTGTAAGGCAGTTGCCTTTGTTTGTTTAGTGTGAAGAATGTTTAATGTTCATTAAGTATTATGATTTATGGTTTTCCCTAGAATAAATCCAGATTAGTCAATGTGAATTAGTAATGATGGGGTTAGAAGTAGCTGGATTAAAATTATTTTTTCTGGTATTTTAATGTCTAGATTAATTACATTGGTGCAATTTATATTCTTCTAGATTTTTGGGGTAGGGGATAAAGTATGGTTATATTGCTTTTTTGGGAAGTTTTCCTTATTCATGGGTGTGACTGAAGATGTGAAGTATTAGAAACTCCTGTCAATCTTTCTAGAACTCCCTGCCAACTATGTCCACCAACTGGAGTTTTACCATTTGGAAAGTTCTTTATAGCATTCTAAACTTCAGCTGTGATCTCTCTATTTCAAAATGTACTTTTGCTCTTTGGCATCTGTCAGATTTTTAGGTTCTTCAAAAAATTGTGTATTTATGTTGTATCACAAATTACTCAGAGTGAATAAAATTTTGTAGAATTAAGTGTTTATATTAATGCTTTATCAGCTTTTATTTTTTTCCAGTGTAGTTATGAACAAAACATTTGGAGAACTTGCAGGACAGCAAAACATTAATATAGATATTTTTGAAAGCATACATCTGCCTATTTTAAAAAAGTTCTGGGCAATGAAGGAAGTTGCTGTTTCCTTCAGTTCAGTAATACTGTCAAACTGAGCTGCTTCACCTTCTCTTTTTGCTTCTTGGAAAGCACTAAAAATCCATTCAAGATAGCTTGGTTTCTTTCTGTGTGTCACATATGGAATGGTCATTCTTCTAGTGTATAATTCAATAGGTTTCACACAAAACCTGTATAGAGACTGACTCCTTGTCATTTATTTCAAAATAATGCTATTTATGTTCATGGATAAAATGAGCAATTGCTTTCATTTTTAGCATAAATGAGGGTATGGCTACCATGTCAAGTTAGTACCATAGTCTGTACTAACTTGAATTAGTGCAGATTGAAAAAGCCTATGTACAAATGATGCAAACTCTGAAAGCACACTTACTCCATATTCTGGTGGAAATTTGATGTAAATTGAGTTAGTGCAGATTATTGTTGGTGTGGACACAATGCTATTATGTACTACTTTGGCAGTCTTTAAGGGCACATCTTCACTAGCAATGTTAAAGCACTGCTGTGGCAGCGCTTTAATGTGGCTTGTGTAGTCACGGCATAGCGCTGGGAGACAGCTCTCCCAGCACTATAAAAAAAAACCACCTCCACGAGGAGAATAGCTCCCAGCACTGCTACACTGTCTACACTGGCACTTTACAGCACTGAAACTTGCAGTGCTCCAGGGGGTGTTTTTTTACACATCTGAGCTAGAAAGTTGCAGCGCTGTAAAGTGCCAGTGTAGACAAGCCCCTAGACTCAGACTCACAGACTTTAAGGCCAGAAGGGACAATCATGATCATCTAGTCTGACGTCCTTCACATTGCAGGCTACACAACCTCACCCACCCACCCCTGTAATAGACTCTTAACCTCTGGCTGAGTTACTGAAGTCTTCAAATCATGATTTAATGACTTCAAGTTACAGAGAATCCTCCATTTATAGTAGTTTAAACCTTCAAGTTACCTGGGCCCCAGGCTGCAGAGGAAGGCAAAAAAAAAACCCCGGGTCTCTGTCAATCTGACCCGGGGGAAAATTCCTTCCCGACCCCAAATATGGCAGTCAGTTAAACCCAGAGCATGTGAGCAAGACCCACCAGCCAGACATCTGGCAAAAAATTCTCTGTAGTAATTCAGAGTCTACCCCAGCTGGTGTACCATCAAGCACCATTGGAGATATTTGCTGCTAGCATTCATGCCATTGTAGGTAGTCTCATCATATCATTCCCTCCATAAACTTATCAAGCTCAGTCTTGAAGCCAGGTAGTTTTTCTGCCCCCACTGCTCCCCTTGGAAGGCTGTTGCAGAACTTCACTCCTCTGATGGGTAGAAACCGTCATCTAATTTCAAGCCTAAACTTGTTGATGGCCAGTTTATATCCATTTGTTCTTGTGTCCACATTGGCGCTTAATTTAAATAACTCCTCTCCCTCCCTGGTATTTTTCCCTCACATGTATTTCTAGAGAGCAATCATATCTCCCCTCAGCTTTCTTTTGGTTAGGTTAAACAAGCCAAGCTCTTTGAGTCTCTCTCATCAAGTAGGTTTCCCATTCCTCAGATCATCCTAGTAGCCCTTATCTGCACCAGTTGCAGTCTAAATTCATCTTTCTTAAACATAGGAGAGCAGAATTGCACACAGTATTCCAGATGAGGTCTCACCAGTGCCTTGTATAATGGTACTAACACTTCCTTGTCTCTACTGGAAATACCTCGCCTGATGCATCCTCCAAGTGCTGTCTCACTTTGCTTTGCAAGCATCTGTAACCAACATGTCGGTTTACCTGTATGCCCTCCACTGCCTTGGGGTCAAGTTGACGAGATGTCCCCTTCCACATTTAAAAAAACTGGCACAAGCCCAGAATTTGCCCGTTTGAACCTAGATTCAAATATATCAGAACCGCAGCAATAATGCTCCTGAAGCCTTTCAATATGCCTCGAGTAGACACTTGGAGCCGTGGTGACATCCTTGATCTCCTTGCCATCTGGGGAGAAATGTCAGTGTAAGCAGCTCACGGCCAGCCACCACAATAAGAAACTATTTGTGGAGATCTCCAAGCACATGGCTGAAAAGCATCACAACTGAGGCTGTCTCTACACTACCACTTATGTTGGCAACACTTATGTCGCTCAGTGGTGTGAATATTCCACCCCCCCGAGCAACATAAATTACGCTGGTAAAAGCGCTAGTGTGCAGTGCACTATGTCAACAGGAGAGTTTCCCCTGCTAACGTAACTACCGCCGCTTGTTGGGGGTGGATTAATTATGTCAACAGCAGAGCTCTCTTCCATTGGCATAGAGTGGCTACACAAAAGAGCTTAGAGCAGTGCAGCTGTACCAATGTAGCAGTACTGCTATAAGATCTCTAGTGTAGACATAGCCCGAGACATAAACTGCTAAGGCAAATGTGCAAAGACACCACCAATGACAAAAGAAGATCTGGCACTGCCCCTTCAGCCTGCCTATTTTTTGAGGAGCTGGACAGGATTTTTAGTCAGCACATTATGGAGTCGGATTAATGCCAGACACTGTGGTGGAAAGCATGAGATAACTTTTTCTTATCTATAATGATTGAATAAACCACAAAAGTAAGTCTCTGTGTGTTAATATTCCTATTCCTATTCCATGAGAAATATAGTATAGAGAAAATGCTTATTCCACCCTGTCTTTTTGCAATTGTTATATTCAGAAATAGTAAGATCCACTCCTCAGTTAGGAAGACTGATACAACTGATGGAACTTAAGCAGCCCTTCCCAAGGGACACCTTTGTTTGGTAACTTCCTAACCCCCACCAACTCTCCCTACTGCAGGGTTGCCCTCTTATAGGAAGTTTTCCCCAGCATGTCTTTCTGGGTTAGCTCTAAGTTTGAGAAGGCCAAGCAGCTGCAGCCCTCAACTGACCATTTTGCAATGAGCTACCATTTACTGCATTGTTCTTTCAACTGGTGAAGTACCTGCTACATTTCCTCCCTCCCCACCACATTTTCCCCTTCTTTTTGCTAAGGAAGTATGTTCTCACAGAGCAATTTCCACCCTCCTTTCAAGAAACAAATGGACTCCTTACTAAACAACCAACATTATAGATAGAACAAAGGTTGAATAATTAAAGTTATCACAGAAACATCCAGTAATAGCCTGCTGGTTTCTGTCTGATTTACAATTACGAAATAATATAATAAAGTAACAACATTCTCTCTCTTCTTTTTTTTTTAAATACCCAGATTATAATATTTGTAGGAGACGGAGTTTTTCAAGCACTATTAAGTTTGCTGAACATGTATAATAGTAAATGAAATTAATCATGACAAACTTTGAATTATATCATTCAACCCTTTTTAGTTGGTTGTCTCCAATCAATGCGGGGGAGGAGGGGAAGGGAGAGGGTGCCTGCAGTTCCTGGAAAACAAGATCGCCCACTCAGAGGATAAAGCTGAAGATACTGGAAATGGAATCTATAGTTTTTCAAATAGAATTTCTGCTAATTTTCAAAAATGCCAAAACACTCAAAAGCTCCCATTGATTTCAGCACTTTTGAAAGTCAAGCAGGTGCCTACACAAATTTAGGAACCTAACTTTAGGCTTCAATTTTTGAAAATCTTGGGCCTTCAAAGTTGCTGGGTAGAAAGTAAGGTATCTGACACACTGAGTAGAGTCCTTGATGGCTGAATGTAGTTCCCTGCGCTTTTTTCCCCCGCCCCTCCTCTCCCCTTTTATAGACTCATAGACTTTAAGGTCAGAAGGGACCATTATGATCTTCTAGTCAGGAGGTCAGACTAGAAGATCATAATGGTCTCTTCTGACCTTAAAGTCTAGGAGTCTATAAAAAAAATGGAGGGGGGGGGAACAAAACAGGAAAAAATGAGTTTCCCCTTTTGAGTATGATCCCTCTCATGGCAGCCTGTAAAATGGATTCCTTGTCTTTAAAGCGCTGAAAGCCAGCAAGTGCAGGTGCTGAGTCTGTTTTTCTTAGCCATTCCTGGTGTCTGACTCGTTTTACTTTAAATTTTATTACCTTTTACATAGTAGCTTTTGGATCCATTTTGCAAAAAGCTTATTCGATTGGAGTTTTCCACTCCTTCTTGGAAGCCAACTTGTTTAGTGAGTCCACAGCCTCAGTTTCCCTTATATTTTGAGCGGATTCAGTTGCCACTACTCTTTGTCCCACTGTTAGATGATTTTGAAATCCACCTGCTATCTGCCAAGCCACCCCAATGTGCATAGCCTCTGCTCTAGAACTGAAGTACTGAATCGTGGGGAAAATAGTCTTTGAGGATGGGGAGGGAGGGGGTCCTGCACTTTTCTGCCTCCTTCTCAGTATATCACACTTCACATATTTCCTCTAAGCTCTGCCCCATAGCCACTATCCTCCTCCATGCTTGAGAGGAACACACCACCTTCCCACCTTCAGAGCCAGACAATACTAGTTCTTAATCGCCTGTACCCAGTGAGAGCACTTCTAGCCCCTATTGATCCAAGATTAGGACTGAAAGTCCAATCTGGGCTGGTAACAAGAAGTACTGAGGACTACCCCTAAGCCTCCTACCAAATAAAAAAATTAATCAAAACCAAAGCAACAAGCTGTAGGACACCTTTTTCTTCTCTCCTCCCCACCAACCATCCCTCTCACCCCACCACTTCTTTCTTTACGTATACAGGATCTGGTTAAGTCTCAATTTAGATTTTCATTTTATTCCCATGTCATATGCCTTGATAGTTTACAGCTAGAATGGTCTTAGAGAATTTTAATCTATAGTGGGGAAGGCACAGGCTTTAAACCAAGGAGAAATAAATTATTCAGCAAACATACAGCTGCAATTTTTACCATGTGGGTGATGTAAAATATTTATGAACTTCACTTTTAGGGCAGCTCTAAGCAACCTTTCTAAAGTGGGAGCAAAAGAATACTTCACTGTATTCTACATTCCTCTCCTTTAAGTCAAATCTACATGCACACGAAAAGGATATCGTTTAACCAGCTTCTGTAAATTAAAACACCCACAAATAAATAAAACAACATGGAAATCAATGAGGGTATAGAAGTATCATTGATCTTACATGCATATGAGAGCAAGAACAGATCTCACTCCAAACACAGACACCCATCTTAGCAGTTAAAATTTCCTATAAAATATATTTTCAGGGTACAAACCATGTTTACAGTTATATCTTCTCTTAACCTTACAAGACCTTCTAAGCATGATCGCACAACATTTATTACTCCTGGGGGAATTCTGCACCACTGCTCGTGCACAGAATTTATGTCCTCCACAGATTTCTTTGCTTTCCCACAGAAAAATGACTTTCTGATGGGGAAGCAAATGGAAGCCACAAGAGCAGTCATGCGACTCTCCCCAGCAGTATGTTTTGGGTGCCCAGGGCAGCCGTCAGTGAGGTAAATCACTGTGGGGCAGGAGGTAGGACCTGGCTGATGGCTCCTACCCTGTGCCAGGCTCAGCTGGTAGTCCGGGCTGGGGAGGACAGGACTTCCTCTTCTCCTGGACGGCATCTGGGGCCGGGTCAAACCCATCCCCTGATTTCTCCCCTGGCTGCAGGAAGCTTTGCAAACTCCCTCCCCCCCACACACTTTCTGCACCCATTGCTCCTCAGCTGCAGGGGGAGAGATCCCTATGCAGGGAGCTGCTCCCCCATCCACCCAACCCAATGCATCCAGACCCCCTCAAACCCAGACCCTCCCCACTGAGCCTCACCCCCCTGCACTCAGAACCCCCCTGATGAGCCCCACTCCCCCTCCACTTGGATCACCCCAACGAGCCACCCGCACCTGGATCCCCACCCCACTGAGCCTCACTCCCCCAGCATCCGGACCCTCCCACACCCAGACCACTCCTGCTGAAACCTATCCACACCCAGACCCTCCTCCCTTCGCTTAGCCCAAACTACCTTCACCTGGACCCCCTTGCAGAGTCCCATTACCACTGCACCTACCCCTTCCCCCCAACAAGCCCCTGTGCATCCAGATCCGCACCCGAATCCCCCACTGAGCCGCCTGCACCCAGACTGCCCCACATAGAACCCTCTCAACCCACACCTGGATCCCCCCACACTAAGCCCCTTCACACTTGGATCCTGCCTTGCTGAGCCTGCCTGCCCACACCTGGAATGGAGGGGCAGGCCCCTGGGGTGTTTCTGGGGCAGGCGCGGTCCTTGCACTGTCTCAGGTTTGGGTGCAGCCTCACCGCTAATGTCCTCAGAAGTAAAAATTTATGCATTCACTGTGACCCTATCATGAAATAAATGTAGACTTTTTTTACTCCACCTCCTCAATGAACTAAACACTTGTGTGTACTTGGTGTGAATGAAAAGGAAGGCTCAACGTCACTGAGTAGATACCAGTACAGTGCTGGGAGGAACTGTGCAAGCTCTTCCAATGCACCTCAATCCTGACCTGCAATGTTCATTTGGAGTGAGATTTTATAGGGTTACCATACATCCGTTTTTTCCCAGACATGTCCGGCTTTTCGGCACTCAAACCCCCGTCCGGGGGGGAATTGCCAAAAAGCCGAACATGTCCGGGAAAATGCCGGCCAGGCACTTCCCCTCCCGCGGCGCCTCTGCTCCTCCCCTGACTCTTCCGCTCTGTTTAAGAGCCGAGCTGCCCGAGCGCTATGGGCTTCAGGCAGCCCCCTTGCCTCCGGACCCCAGCCGCCGGCCGGGCACTTCCCCTCCCGGGCTCCGGCGGCGCAGGGTCTGGAGGCATGGGGGCTGCCCGAAGCCGGTAGCGCTGGGGCAGCTCGGCTCTTAAACAGAGCCGAAGAGTCAGGGGAGGAGCAGAGGCGCCACGGGAGGGGAAGTGCCTGGCCGGCATTTTCCTGGACATGTTCGGCTTTTTGGCAATTCCCCCCCGGACGGGAGTTTGAGTGCCGAAAAGCCGGACATGTCCGGGAAAAAACGGATGTATGGTAAATGGGCAGGGCCAGGACCCCGTGGAGGGTCCTCTTTTTTTATTTGTTAAGTATGGTAACCCTAGATTTTAAGTAGTGCCTAAGGGAAATAGATGCCCAACTCCCACTGACAGCTATATGGTGACCACTACCTCATTTCCAGCAGCAAATCTCCCCCAGCACCACTGGCTACCACAAATATATCAAATTTGTCCTGCACTCCCCACACTGGCTTCCTACAGAATATCTAATCAAGTTCAAAGTTTTGATCTTTATCTTCAAGCCACTCCATGGCTTAGGTCCTGGGTACTGAAAAGATCATCTAAACTTTAAAACTCCAGGATGAAGAGTGTTCAAGAACCATTGCTCCTATGGCCCAACAGAACTTCCTACAATAATGGTAAAGCTTGTTTATGCAAAAGACAGAGCTTTCTCAGAGGTCAAAAACAGACACAAACTCCCAAAGGAACTAAGGGACTCTCAAACTTCATGACCTTCTCGAACATATTCATACTGCCATGCGTTTGTAACCGCATAAGAAAATAAATTAACAACACTTCATACACTTCTGCCCCTGGGGAGTGGAGGAGAAGACAAACATGTAACAGATGTAAGTCCTGTGGCTTAATGCACAATTGGAAGGTACTTGGATACAGCAACGAGCATAGTGTCAGAACCTATATAGAACAGAGTAGGCTGGGTCACCCCTTCCAGCGGTTTTTTCCTCAGTGACTGATCGGCGGAAAACCATGGAGAAGAGCACCAAATATTCACTCCTCTATGGCTATCAAAGATTATATTTAAGTAGTTAAAGATTTCTACTTGCTTTGCAGGAAATAAAGAGGGATCGAGCAGGAGTGAAGGAGGTGGCTGCATCTCCAAATATACATAAACTGACACTATTCTGTATTCTATAGCTCTATTTCTCTCTTCTTAAGGAAGATTTAAAGTGCAATCCAATATCCATTAAAGCTTCAGGGTTGTGCACAAGATGCTCTTTTCCCTGATTAGATGTTGTATCAGAGAGCAAGACTTGGCTCTTTGCAAACCTTTAAGCACATTATCAATATTGAGGTGCATTGCAATTAGTGTGCAACCGATTCATCTCTAATACGGCTGTACTGGCAACAGACCTTTAAAATTGCATCTGAAATTTTATTTTTGCATCTGCCATCAATCTAAGTTCTTATACTATATCAATAAATCATAATACCCCAGTAATACGAAGCGCACCCAAAATATATCCAGAGCTCCTGTGGCTCTCAAAAAGGATTGCCCAGAATGCTACCCCTTTTCATTAGTACGCACTAAACAACTCATACACAAATGGACAGCTTTTGTAAAAAACTGGGGACAAATGGAAACTGATGAAGACATCAGAAAACTCAGGAACTGGCTTGGAGAACGTGTTAGAGAAAAGCTACAACCTGTCTGCCGAAACCAGCCACACAAACTCCAATGCTTGAATGCTGAGTTAAAGACTGTACAACAGTTCAGCCAGACAGAGTAGGATACTTGAAAATTACAATCAAGTTTGTCATGTTTCAGCTTTATTTTGTTTATACACTAGCATCCTTCACTGCAGTCATGCATTATGTGGCAGATGTTAGAAGATCAACAGTAATTGCAGCTACATGCGGCTGCTAAGCATAACTTTTTTAATGCTCTGTATAGGATTTCATGTAGTTACTGACTTCATGCCCTACAGCCATGATTTCAGATTAAATTAGCAATACAAGCACCAGGACTTCAAGTTTCTTCTTCCCTGTAACTTTGTCAAAGAATATTACTTTTCTGTGAGTTTGTCAGTCTTTTCATTTCAGTATTTAGAATTACTACTGAAGAATTCCATGTAAATTTTGAGTAAAAGGTTAGGATCTAAGGTCAAGTCTACAGTACATTTTTTCCTAAAAATTGCCCTATGGTTGCAGCTCGATCACTTGTAGCCACTATCGGAACATTAATGTAGACAGGATGCAGGCAACACAACGAATAATCCACCAGAGTCCGCAAACAAACACTGTTACTGCAACAATTTCACAGGTGCATATGAACTTCAACTGGCCCAGGATGAGGTTTAAGCATGTTTTTTGTGTGTTTGTTTTTTTTAAAAAAAATATGTGTTTGTAGCAATCATCTCTCTGGCACTTGGGCTGTTCTCTCTCCTAAACATCCTATTAAAAAAGTCTTCCAACACTTCTGACACCACCAACTTTTACATCTCACTCAATTCAACAGGTCCTTCAGGGAACATTTCAAAACTGAAACAACAGGTTTAGCCTCTATTCCTAAAAGGGAATAAATCCCAATTCTTTGGGAGTCATACATACCAAGAAAACAGTCTGCAGTGCCTACAAATCTGGAGATTTTATTTGTGCTGAAATGAAATGTGAAGCAAACAAATTTATTTTTGCCTTTTAGCATTTCTTCATGGTGAATAAAACATTTTTTTTTTAAAAGGAAGCTCTTATGAACGTTTGTTTTGTTTCGTACCCACACATGCATATTTTGGAAGTATCAGGCCCTTATTTCCCACTCTTTGCTATATCAGGGCAAGCTCTTTGTAGGGCCTAAATTGTGGTGTCACACAAGGCTGTTACCTCAGCTACTGAAATGAAGAGCTGCTAATTAGACAACCTGAGAATCATTATCCTCTCTCAACCAGACAGTTGGTGATTGCAGAGGGGGGTACATACTGCTCGGTTACAATTTCCTAGGACATTTTAATTCAGATTCTTCAGGAAAGAGGATGTAAAATACAACTAGATTTTAAAAACATCTTACAGATGATGTTTATAAAAAATCAGTTCAAGTAAAAAATAAATGTTTTGTTTGAACTTCACAGTTTCTCTTACTCATTTCATACTAACACCCCTTAATTTAAGGTATCTGGCTCTCTTTAAAGTGACGAAAGGGCCAAGATATAAATGCAATTCTAATCTGAAAAACAGGGATGTCAAGCAATTAAAAAATTTAATCGCAATAATTGCATGATTAATCACACTGTTAAACAATAGAATGCCATTTATTTAAATATTTTTGGATGTTTTCTACATTTTCAAATACATTGATTTCAATTACAAAACAGAATACAATGTGTACAGTGCTCACTTTATATTTTTTACAGTGAAAATATTTGTAATAAAAAACAAAATAGTATATTTCAATTCACCTAAGTACTGTAGTGCAATCTCCTCATAATGAAAGTTGAACTTACAAATGTAGAATTATGTACAAAAAAATAACTGCATTCAAAAATAAAACAATGTAAAACTTTAGAACAAGTCCACTCAGTCCTACTTCAGCCAATTGCTCAAACAAGTTTGGTTACAATTTGCAGGAGATAATGGTGCCCGCTTCTTATTTACAATGTCACCTGAGAGCGAGAACAGGCATTCGCATGGCACTTTTGTAGCTGGTGTTGCAAGATATTTACGTGCCAGATGCGCTAAAGATTCATATGTCCCTTCATGCTTTAACCACCATTCCAGAAGACATGCGTCCATGCTGATGACGAGTTCTGCTCGATAATGATCCAAAGCAGAGCAGACTGATGTATGTTCATTTTCATCATCATGAATCAGATGCCACTAGTAGAAGGTTGATTTTCTTTTTTGGTGGTTCGGGTTCTGTAGTTTCTGCATCGGAGTGCTCTTTTAAGACTTCTAAAAGCATGTTCTACACCTCATCCCTCTCAGATTTTGGAAGGCACTTCAGATTCTTAAATCTTGGGTCGAGTGCTATATCTATCCTTAGAAATCTCACATTAGTACCTTCTTTGCATTTTGTCATATCTGTTGTGAAAATGTTCTTAAAACGAACATGTACTAGGTCATCATCTGAAACTGCTATAACATGAACTATATGGCAGAATTTGAGTAAAACAGAACAGGAGACATACAATTCTCCCCCAAGGAGTTCAGTCTAGGGTGACCAGATGTCCCGATTTTATAGGGACAGTCCCGATTTTTGGGTCTTTTTCTTATATAGGCGCCTATTACCTCCCACCCCCATTCTGATTTTTCACACTTTCTGTCTGGTCACCCTAGTTCAGTCACAAATTTCATTAGCGCATTTTTTTTTTAAACGAGCATCATCAGCATGGAAGTATGTCCTCTGGAATGGTGGCCAAAGCATGAAGGGGCATATGAATGTTTAGCATATCTGGCACGTAAATACCTTGCAATACCAACTACAAAAGTGCCATGCAAATGAATGCCTGTTCTCACTTTCAGGTGACATTGTAAATAAGAAGCAGTCTGCAGTATCTCTTGTAAATGTAAACAAACTTGTTTGTCTTAGCAATTGACTGAACAAAAAGTAGGATTGAGTGGACTTGTAGGCTCTAAAGTTTTACATTGTTGTTTTGTTTTTGAGTGCAGTTATGTAACAAAAAAAAAATCTACATTTGTAAGCTATGCTTTTGCGATAAAGAGATTGCACTACAGTACTTGTATGAGGTGAATTGAAAAATACTATTTCTTTTATCATTTTTACAGTGCAAATATTTGTAATAAAAATAATGTGAGCAGTGTACACTTTGTATTCTGTGTTGTAACTGAAATCAACATATTTGAAAACGTAGAAATAAATTCAAAAATATTTAATACATTTCCATTGGTATTCTATTGTTTAACAGTGCAATTAATCGTGATTCTTTTTTTTTTTTTTTTTTAATCGCAGTTAATTTTTTTGAGTTAATCGCGTGAGTTAACTGCTGTCAAGGCTGATTCCCCACTCTGGCACTTTGAGTGCAGAAGGTGGGGGCCTGAAAGGATTCTAAAAATTAATACTGGCCACTCCAGGCTTGTATTAAACTCCCAAGGTTACAGCTTTTTTCTGACCTTGGATGGGTAGATGATGCCACCACCCAAGTGCAAAAAACCCCTTTTGAGAACCCAGGAAGGTGCAATTGGGAATTCCTTCCTGTGGGGTACCCTCCAGCCCTTTCACACAGTTACCTCTTGGACGGGCTCCTGCGCTCCACTCAAGACTAAATCTAGAGTTGCCTCTCCCCTTGTGGGTTCCCGTACCAGCTGCTCCATGAAGCAATCATTTAAAGTATCGAGAAATTTTGTCTCTGCATTTCATCCTGAAGTGAAATGTTCCCAGTCAATATGGGGATAATTGAAATCCCCCACTATTATTGAGTTCTTAATTTTGATAGCCTCTCTAATTTCCCTTAGCATTTCATCATCACTATCACCATCCAATGGGAGTTGTGCTCCTAAGTGACTTCAGTGCTTCTGAAAGAACACCATTTCTACAGAGCAGAACTGTATTTAAACTAAACAAGGGCTTAAGCCTGCTAACACATGTTGCTGCAGCAGCCAGGGCTTCCACCCCCCCCCCCCAAGTTCTTTTGCTTTATTAAAGCTATCTCACTTGCTATTTGCACCCTCCACCTCGCCGCCTCCTCTTACCATCATCCAACCTTCACTTTGCTTCCTCTTCCCTTCTTTCGGCTGCTCAGTTCCACTTTCCTCCTTTTAATTCCTCATACCTCTCAACTCACTTGAGTATCTGTGTTATGTCTGCACTACAGTTTTAAGTTCTTCCCAAAAATAATTTCTCTCTTTTATAGCCTGTAAAGTGCCTAGCACATTAGGTCAGACAAGTAATATTTGTCATACCATCCAATATTTCCACTTTTGTCATTTGAAGGTATTCTCTATTATGTCTATCAATAGGCCATATAGTAAATAAGTTTCCACTGTATGCCAAGGAAGTCTTGCCTGATATTACCTTTGGTAACCTGGCAGCATCACCAAGAATCCACAAAGTTAGGACGAAAATGTGGTGCTTTTTTGTTCCTGGAGATGACCAAGCTAGCCTAAATCAGGGGTGTTTAATCAGCCTCCTCTTTAACCTGTACAGCTAGCTTTCATGAACAATGAACCCCACACTTTGATATTTGTTTAAGTTAGTTCTGATAATTGTTTGATCTTTGGGTAGGAAAGCTTAATGGTTAATGATGTGGATTAAGATGTAATGCAGAAATTTGCATCCTTGAAACTGTTTATTGGAGAACACAATTTCTCCCATGGTTGAAGCTTGCCCTTCTAGCCTTACTCGGTAAGTTTGTTCTGAGAGCGAGGTTTTCCTTGAGCTACTTCTCTACAAAAACTTGACTACTCTTTTTCTCTACTGTAAGAACTACAGTAATATTTTGTCTCTCTCATTCGCACACAGGATTCTCTCCAGTAACCATGGAGTTCCCTTAACTACTAGCTTTCAGCAATGCCAACATCCCTATTATGAAGATAGTGGACACATGTTCAGCAATCTAATTTATTCCATTCATGTGGTTTCTCTCCATACATGGGGAGTTCCTTGCACACACATGCTGCAGCCCCTGACACTTATCCTTTATTCTTATTTCAAATGCACTTAACTTCCATTTACTGATCATTTCAATTTTCCTTTTTCACCCTACTATCACCTTCATTAATTGGTGCAATTCCCATCAGTGATGAAGCATCCCACTCAACCAAACCAGCACAGAGAAGGATTTCACTCTTAATTTTACACTTTGTAAAACTGGTGGTGAAATGCACTGACATCGCCTTCTTTGGGTCTATTTCCTTTTAAAAAGGCCTTTAAATGGATCGTACTCATCACCTTTATTTCCTTACTTGTGCTGAGGACACCCTTCCCCCAGAACTGTCTGCAGCCTCTGGGAAGCTGGTCTGCTAGATCCTTTGGGAGTGGCAAGCAGAAGCTACTGCTGAGGATCATTGCCTGCTCCTCCAGAATATTTACTGAGCCCACAATACATCAGCAACAGATAGAGAGAATGGAGGGACTATCTCTGGCGGCTCTGGGAGACCCAAGCTGTAGACGGTTTACATTGTTAGCCCCTTGGTGAATTAGCCTTCAATAGACTTTTCTCCTCCTTTATACTGATCAGTAAAAGGACAGAAACGAAGTCAAGCCTTTCAAGTCCTTCCTTCATCTCCCTACCACCCAAGATCCTTGTTGCCTCAGGGAGGGAGGCACCAAATCCCCTACCCCGAGAAGGAAGTAAAGGGTTTTTGTGGGGAAGAAATATCTAAGAACTGGCACAAGACTCAGCTCAGTTTCTATCCACCTAGAACAGCACAGAGGGAAACTGGAAGCCATAGATCATTAATCCACAGGGGTCACTGGGAGTTAAGCCCACTGTAGACTTGAGGCTCTTGGAACTGCTACAGACACACCCCTTATTATTCCAGCTGCTCACTGGTCTTCTGGGGTATTAAATAACTTGAAGCAAAAAGCACACACTCTTTTCAGCAGCTCCCGTGCTTGTGGTTCCTTGCTGCACCTGGGACTGTCAGCCTGAATCAGAAAGTTACAGTGTACAAGAGAAAGAATCAGTTTAGACATTCCACCCCCTCCGCCCCAAAAGTCACAGGTGTTTTTCTCGCAAGCTACCAGACCCTATAACCACATCTCAGCTTCACATGCTTACTGTGTATAAACAGAGCAGAGTCACTTTAAGCACCAAGTTATTTATTTATAGGCATCATTCCCATGGAAGAGACATTTTACAGAAAGCTAAACCTTACTTTTCAATATAAACAAAGCTAGGGTTGGGCTCCATACAGTCTCTTAAGGCAAAGAATTCTATAGCCAGCATCCTACTACTAGGAAAGCTATGTTCCCAGAAACTGATAACCTAAATTTAGATCTTTATAGCCATATCAACTATACTCTGGAGTGCAATTACTTTGGAAGTCCACAGAAGGTGAGGCAATTTCTCTAGTAGCCAGGTCCCTCTCTCTTATAGCTCTGTAGCTAGGCCAGTACTTTATACACTAACTCCTCACTTAACGTTGTAGTTATGTTCCTGAAAAATGTGACTTTAAGCGAAACAATGTTAAGCGAATCCAATTTCCCCATAAGAATTAATATAAATGGGGAGGGTTAGGTTCCAGGGAATTTTTTTTTTCAGACAAAAAACGGGTATATATATATATACACACACACACACAGTATACGTTTTAAACAAACAATTTAATACTATTATCAGCTATGATGATTGTGAAGCTTGGTTGAGGTGGTGAAGTTAGATGGTGGGATATTTCCCTGGGAATGCCTTACTGCTAAATCAGTGGTTCTCAGACTTTTGTACTGGTGACCCCTTTCACATAGCAAGCCTCTGAGTGCGACCCCCTCCATATAAATTAAAAATATTTTTTTATATATTTAACACCATTATAAATGCTGGAGGCAAAGCAGGGTTTGGGGTGGAGGCTGACAGCTCACGACCCCCCCCCCCCATGTAATAACCTCGTGACCCCCTGAGGGATCCCGACCCCCAGTTTGAGAATCCCTGTGCTAAATGATGAACTAGCATTCGGCTGAGTCCTCAAGGGTTAACACGTTGTTAATGTAGCCTCTACAAGGCAGCAGGAATGGAGAGGAGGGGAAATAATATAGCAGACAGAGACAGATACACACCTTGTGTGTGGGGGGAGAGAGAGATGCACACTGCCCCTTTAAGTAAGCTGACCCACTCTTAAGCACATTGTCTTTTTAAGTGGATCAGGAAGTTGAGACAGCAGCTGCTGCCCCAAGCTTTCCTCTGTCTCTATCCATCTGTGTCCCCACCCTGCTCTATATGGAGAAGAAGGGGTAAACGGGGTGTAGGAGCAGGGGGGAGGGGTCACCCTGACATTAGACACTCCCCCTCCCCCGCACAGCAAGCAGGAGGCTTAGGGAGCAGCTCCAAGGCAGAGGGCAGGAGCAGCACATGGCAGTGGGGGGACGGATAGCTGCAATTGCTAGCCTGCTGGCCGCTGCTGCACAGGGAACTTAGGGGAGCGGGGAGCTGATAGGGGGAGCTGATGGGGGGCTGCTGGTCCACCCTGGTTCCAAGCCCCCACCAGCTAGCTGCAACAGGCTGCTCTTCCTGCAAGCAGTGGATAAAGCAGGCGGCTGCCAAAAGACGTTAGAAGGGAGCATTGCACAACTTTAAACAAGCATGTTCCCTAATTGATCAGCAACGTAACAACGAAACAACGTTAACCGGGACGACTTTAAGTGAGGAGTTACTGTATTCTGTTCAGAAGTGAACAAGGAAACTAGTGAAGTTCAGATGTAAACAGGTGTGAGGAGTCTGTGGCTTCTGTTTCATGCACAAAAGTAGGCCAATGTGGAAAGTGTATGTGTCTGCCTGGCCAGTCAGAGAGGAAAGAAATCCATCTTTGATTAACCTATTTGGGGGAAAATTCTGCATGACTTGGACTTCATACTAATTTGACAATCTGGTCTAATGTTGTCTATTATTAGGGAGGTTAGACTACTGGTAAGTAAGATGATCTCTGTAAAACCCAATAAAGTTACAAATCTTACAAAACTAAGGCCTTGTCTACACTACCAGGGTAAGTCGACCCAAGTTATGCTACTCCAGATGCGTGACGTAGCTTAGGTCAACTTACCGCAGTGTCTTTACTGCGCTGCGTCGATGCTCTCTGGTCAACTTACCTTACTCTTCTCGGGAAGCTGGAGTACCAGAGTCAACTGGAGAGCGCTCTACCATCAATTTAGCGGGTCTTCACTAGACCTGCTAAATCGACATCCGCTGCGTTGATATCTCAGTAGTGAAGACAAGCCCTAAGGAACTATTTTGGATTATCAAACAAAAACCTACAGACCAGTTTTTGAACATTCCACTTAGTTCACAATATTTTAGCCACGCTGCCATGTGCTGCTCCTGCCCTCTGCCTTGGAGCTGCTCTCCAGAGCCTCCTGCCTGCAGTGCGAGGGGGGGGGGGGGAGGGGAGGAGAGAAGGGGGGTTAGAGGGGGCTAATGTATCAGGGTGTCCCCCTCACCCCTGCTCCTGCACCCCGCTTACCCCATTTCCAAAGAGCAGGAGGGGAACACGACATGGCTCAGGATGGAGGGAGCTTGCTGGCAGGAGCTGCTGTCTCAACATGCTGATCTATTTAAAAAGGCAGTTACTTAGAGTGGGGTCAATGTACTTAAAGGGGCAATGTGCATCTCTCTCTCATACGCACACAGTGTATCTCTCTGTCTGCCATGCTGTCTCCCCTCCCTTCATTTGTGCTGTCTTGTAGAGTGTGAGGCCACATTAACAACGTGTTAACCCTTGAGGGCTCAGCCAATTGCTAGTTCATCATTTAGCAGTAAGGCATTCCCTGGGAAATATCCCACCCTCTGACTTCACCACCTCAACGAAGCTTCACAATCATCATCGCTGTGTACCAGTATTAAATTGTGTGTTTAAAACTTATACTCTGTGTGTGTGTGTTTATGTACACACACACACACACTATAATGAATAGTATTTTGTCTGGTGAAATTTTTTTTCCTGGAACCTAACCCCCTCTATTTACATTAATTCTCATGGGGATTTGGATTCGCTTAACATCGTTTTGCTTAAAGTCGCATTTTTCAGGAACATAACTACAATGTTAAGTGAGGAGTTACTGTAGTCAAGTATCATCTGCACATTAAAAGTACTGGTAGCATGAGTCCATGATATTGCACATCCTGAGAGGTCTCATGCAGATATTTAGAGAGGAAAGAATATTGTGTATTATGGGGAGCCACAAAATAGAGGGGCCTGCTTGGTTATAAGCAAGTGTCCTTCATGACTCCAAGGGATCCAAGCACCTACCCTATTGTGATCCAGCAAAGACATCCAGCACTGTTTCTCATCTGAGGCCATAAGATTAATCAGAATTAGCGGGGCCTTTGCTATATCATGTTCTGCCCTAAAAAATTATTGTGAAGGATATGCAATGCTGATGAAGGACAAATGATGCTGGAGCTTAGATGCCACCACTTTCTTGATTAACTTGCCAAGAAAAGAAATGCTGAGTAGTTTAAGAGGTGCTCATGAATTTAGTTTCAAGAATTCTAATAACAACTGTGTCTTATTTTCAGCTCTCTCTCTCTCATCTGTAGGGCCCTACCAAATTCACAGTCCATTTTGGTCACTTCCCATTCATGGGATTTTTAAAATAGCAAATTTCATGATTTCAGCTATTTAAATCTCAAATTTCACAGTGTTGTAATTGTTGGGGGTCCTGACTCAAAAAGGAGGTGTGTGTGTGTGGGGGGGGGTTGCAAGACTATTATAGGGGGGTTGCAGTGCTGCTACCCTTACTTTTGCACTGCTGCTGGTACTGCCTTCAGAGCTGGGCAGCTAGAGAGCAGCGACTGCTGGCCGGGATACCAGCCCTGAAGGCAGAGTTGCCGTCAGCAGCAGAGCAGAAGTAAGGATGGCATAGTATGGTATTGCCACCCTTATTTATGCAATGCTGCCTGCAGAGCTGGGCCCTAAGTCAGCAGCTGACACTCTCCAGCCGCCCTGCTCTGAAGGCAGCAGCACAGAAATAAGGGTGGCATAGTATAGTATTACCACCCTTACTTCTGCGCTGCTGCTGGCAGGGTGCTGCCTTCAGAGCTGGGCGCCTGGCCAACAGCTACCGCTCTCCGGCCACCCAGTCTGAAGGCAGTGCACAAGTAAGGGTGGCGATACTGCGACCCCCCTAAAATAACCTAGTGAACCGCCAGCAACTCCCTTTTGTGTCAGGACCCCCAATTTGAGAAACGCTGGTCTCCTCTGTAAAATCTGTATAGTACAGGATAAAAGCACATAGAAGACCAGATTTCATGGTCTGTGATGTGTTTTTCATGGCCATGAATTTTGTATGGCCCTATTCATCTGTGTTTTAATCATAATGGGTTTTAGGATATGTCCTTTCCTGTTGTTCAGCAATATGGTTTTAAAACAGCTGGCTATGAAGGAAGACTTCTTTAAGAGATGTATACGCCACCTGCCAATAAAGCTTTTAAATCTATTTGGAAAAGCCAATGCAGGTCAAGGCCAGCCTCTTCAGAAGTTGCTGGTACTCTGCATCCATTTTCATTTGATTCTTCTTTCATGGTGTTATAAATTTAAAATGCTGTTTAGTTCTCTGAAACAGCTATAAGAATTCCCAGTGTAGTTCAGAAAACAAGTTTACATTAACTTATGTTTAAGAATTTGTAAGTTTCAATCCAAGCAACTAAAAAAAATAAAATAAAAAGGAAAGAACGATTATAATGAAGATTTCAGGTGCACTCTGCATATTCTCCCAGTGAAGTAATTCAAAGACTGATGCTTGAGTAAAGCTGGTTTTGAAGACAACCCACGTAGAACTCTGCAAGCACATCCAGCATGCAAACTGCCATCTTGAAGTAATACTCAAACAACTATTTTATATTCAAGCAGACCATCAAGCATTTCTTGGGAGGCAGCAGGAGATAGAAAGTGCTTCTGTCCCAGAGCTTTAAAAACATCATTATTACCTTTAAAAAAGGTATTATTCCAATGCACGATTGTCTTTGGCTCTTCCATGCCATGTTCATCCAAAGGGGATTCAATCACTCTGAATGGTCTGCTATGTCTTCCAATATCACAGCTGTAATTAGCAGCTTTGAGACAAGTTCTATTCTGTAGCCATGTAGTTCACTTATTCGTACAAATAAGAGGTTTTAACAATCATTTTCCATGTTACGTAGCAATCCCATCTTGATTATGGGAAATTGAACTGTATTAAGTTAGCTACATGTTGACTTCATTTATATTAAAAACATATCTTTTTGCACTGTTTTGTTTTCTCCCTATTGCCTATAAGACTCTTGCAAAAGTCAACATTTAGAACACTTATTTACCTCTCTTCCAAAAGGAGAAATTAACATGCCCATATTTGTTTATAAACTTAAGTAGCATCTTAGGTTAGCATTTCTTTTTAGAAGAGAAGCAACCTTAAAGGCCACACAGTTCTGGGAATTCTGACACTCCATCAATTGCTACTGCAAAACATTCAGACGGAAAACAAAATACTGAGCCAAGCCCTGAGTCATGATGAGTATAGGCACATGCCAACAAACTGATGGCCAGCAGTAGGAGCACAGGGCAGACGTTAGCTTTCCTGATTCTGGACACTGGCACACTGGAAATGCTGCTCTCTAGGCCTTCCATGCAGGGACGTAGCCAAAGAGTCTGGGGCACGGTCCGCAAGTTGACAAATGTTCCCTGTCTCAGTAATGGCTGCTATGCCATCACTCCCTTCTGCCCTCGACTATTCTGTCTCTTTGTTGAAATATAATGATAGTATGGCAAGCTTGCTAGTAGCCTATGTACAGGTGCCTGTTAAACGCAGTTTACAATAGCACACATATCCACTTATGGAGGAAGAGAGGGTAGCTACACCACTTTTCATGCTCTTAACAGAATGCAGTCCATCGTTTTTGTCACAGTTCAGTGCCAGTTGCACCTTTTAGATCTTTCCCTTGTCTCTGCACCCCTCCCCCACATATTAGGCCTCTTGTCTTCACCTGTCCTGGGACAGAGCCTTATGTTTCTCCCATTCTTAGGGAGTTGTTTCTATGCTGCCCTGATGTAGGATTAACAGGGCGGTGGGGAAGGGGGAGGGCTAAATATCAGTGCGTACCGAAGTAACTCCCCTATGTGGATGCTGCAGTCACAAACTAAAACGTTCCTAGTTCACGTTAATATAGCCCTGTTTGAAGAGAATTACATTAATGCAAACTAGGAACCTGTTACTTTGCACCCACAGCATCCACCTGGGGGAGTTACTGCGCAGCACTTCAGTAGGCACTGCTATTCACACCCGCATATGTGCCAACTGTGATTACTCAGCGTCTGATGAGGTTTGGTGTTGTGACCACTAGTGAAAATAGCTTTCTCAAAACAAATAGTTTAATCCCAGCAGTAGGAACACTGCATAACAAAAGAAAAGCGTTTTAACAAAACCATCTTACCTAAGGTTTAGGTGGGCCTAGTTTCCCAGGCTCCAGAAGTGGGGGTTTCAGTTCTTTTGCCTATCTTCCACACACACCCTGAGCCCCACTTCAGGGTTGTGCTTTTATTCCTCCTAAAGTTCTTTGTTACAGTTTCTGCCTGGGCCTATCACGTCACCCCTGTACCAAGCCAGGATGTTGAAATCAGCATGTTCAGAGTAAACTTCAAAAAGCAAATGACACCTCCGTGGTCCATTCAGTGAACGGTGCTATCTGAAACTATTGACTACTTTCCTGCCTGCCTGGAATTAACCCCTTGTAATCAATACAGCAAACGAGACAACAACAGTCAAACAGATGAATCTATTCATAAAACATTTCAAGGATCTCCCACATCCTTCACAGTTTTGTTCAATTTCCTATAAAAAGACCTTTTTGAAAAAACTAGAGAGAAACCAGAGGGTTTTTATGTCAAATTATAACATTTTAATCAAAATTCAGGCTTAAAAATCATATCTTACTCCAAAAAAATTAAAATTTCCCCTCACTAAGATTCCATGCAACATGCACAGAACCTTGAATTTATATTTTACATAACATTTAATCATTACCAGTTATCCCAATACAGTTATGTCACTGGTTTGGGAGAAGAGATTTAGGCAATTTTAGTTTAGTGATCCATCTAGATTACCTGCAAATTAACATCCTCATTTAAATGCACGGTTTTTGTATTTTGTTTAGTTTTTTTTTTTTTTTAATGGTACGTGACCTCGGATGAATCAGAGAACTACATTATGGGATATGCACTTTCACTTATCAGAAGAAATGCTTTAATGCCTTCCAGCAGTTTTATAACTGGTAGAAAATGAAAAAGTAAAGAAATGTATTTCATTAAAAAGTTTATTGGTTGAGCGCAGCACTTACAGACAGTCTCTGCTATTAAAAACAGAATTTTATTAAATTAATGTTTATCCCTAAGGGGGATTTTGTTTAAAAAAAAAAAAAAGATTTGCCAAGATTAATGATGACTAGAAAATTTGCAAGGAACAACAGAAATTTTAACATTGAAAGTAAATGCAAATAAATGTTCATTTCTCCAGGGGAGCTTTGAGGTTTGCCGACACGAGGTGCAGTGGATAATTGCATTGTGGTTTAGCAGTTAAAACACGTACTTTGATTGTCTGGCTGGAGATGTCAGCTGCTCACACAGCTGTGAATCAGACAAGGTCGGAGATGATGAGAGCTGGCAATGTTTCAGCATCATAATAATCAATTTGTATCATCAGCAGTATGATTGGTACTCCATGCTGTCATGCAGCTCTCTCACTGAAGTTCATTAAGGCTCCCAGGAAGAATAATTATGCTGCTGCTTCTTCACCCTGCCCCACTTCATTGTATTACCTGACAATCCTGAGGCTTCTCTACTCAGTTAGAGGCTTTGTCCCACCTGAGCACCTCTCAGCCTTGAGCTACTTTCCTAGAATAAAAATTCATTGTTTCATAGAAAATTCAATCAGAATATTTTATGGCCTCTGTTATTCTAGACCTGAAATCCTACCAGTCATTACAAGTATTTGTTTTATTTCATGGACTAACTTATTGAACAGATAGACAGTCTGCAATAGCACCATCTATACAGGTCTAAAAAGAGCTGTGCCATTTTACAATGCATTATGGTATAATGGACAGCTTACAAACTGCTATTAAAAAGCATAAAGCATTTCAAGGATCTCCCACATCCCTCACAGTTTTGTTCGATGTCCTATAAAAAGACCTTTTTTAAAAAAAATAGAGAGAATCCAGAGGGTTTTTATCTCTCTCTCTACTCCGTTCATTCAAAAACTAAATTATCTGCTAATATTCTGATAACTTGCAGGAAAAAGTGTCTGTAGGCATGACAGAATTTAAGTTTTCTATACTGTACTTTTCTGATCAAGTCTTTACATTTGACAGTAAACATTAAAATCCTTTAACAACAACAATCTAAAGGATGTGAAAATCAGAAGGGTGCTCATATAGCGTACTCAGGACATTCGATCAAAGGGCTTGAAAAAATCTGCTCAGAGAATAGGAGACGCCTTCTCTGGCAAGCGTGGGGACATAAATCATTGGTGTTAGAAATCTTAAAGATGAAAGTTTTAAAATTTGTTAAAGTTATTACTTAGCTTTTCTAGATGCAAAGGATCTTCTTAACAAGAACCAATGTAAACTGATGATACAATGCTGCCTTCCTACAGCTGCAGTGCCTCTACTGGTACACAGGTTTACCAGTCAGCTGAGTGAAATTAACAGGACATTGGTCAGTTTCATTAGTGGCTATTTAGACCCTTATGGGAAACAATGAGACTGTTAAGAATCATGTCAATTTCCTGTTGCTGTTTGAGCTTTGAGTGAAGCAGAAGACTGGAGTGATTTATGGAGGAGTAAAGCAACTACAAAAAGGCTGGGGGAAAAAATGAATTGAGTAGAAGAGAACCATCTGTCTTGTAACATCCAGGAAACACTGGAAGAGGGAGAAAAAAATAAAGCTTCTTCTCCTACCCAACAGCTAGAAGCAGAACATTCGAGCTCTGCGCGACACTAATTTTTTTTCCTCCTCCCATCCCGCTCCACAATACCCACTCCCACCCGCTTCTGCATTGTTTCTTGCATTTTTATCCTGTTCCCACCCACAAAAACCTTAGATCCCGCAAATCCTGCAAGAGAGAGAGAGAGCTTCACCTTGCCACTAAAAATAAATAGGGTCTGTTATTATATAAACGTACTTCAGACAACTTTTACCACTAAAAGAATAAAACAAATCTTGCTTAAACCTTGTTATAATACACATCAAATTTCTTTCTATCCCATGCTTAAATTTAAGTATTTAAATCTTTCTTTAAAAACAAATGGCTGAAGTTCTATTTATGACAAACTGAGAAGAGATTTAGTGTTTTCCTGCAAATTACCAGAGTCTGGGGTATTTTTGCCCATCCAATCCCACCCACAACAAAGTACATTTTACCTGCTCTGGCTGTTATCCCAGTCCCACTGCAGGGCTCTACAGAACACCACTTCTACAAGCCACAGGCTGGTTTGAAAAGTCAAATCTCCAGAGTCCAGAAAATTTCAGTTATTCATTTTAACTGAATAAGAAAGTGTCAAAATCTCTCAAGCAAATACTACACAGGTAGTCATAAAGGAGTACTGAAGAGATGTGAATCAAGATAAAGCTAGAGTGCCTTGTGGGGTCACCAAAACCTTAAGTCACGTAAGTACACACACCTAGCTTCTTGAATTATATTTTATCTACTATGCTTGAAGGAAGACAGTTTGTTAATCATTTCTGTTCCTCTGGTCTACTACATTACTGAACTATGATTGCATTTGTCAAAAGAGAAATAGAAAAAGAGTTCTACTGTAAACAGACAAAGTTTAAAGTGATCTGAACTGCTGCATTAACACCATCACAATTCCAATATCCAATCATCATTTCTACTCCAGTCCCTTTAAGGCTTATCTGGACTGGGAAAATGAGTAGTAGGGTTAACCATGACCAGATAACATATTTCTACCACTAGGTGCCAGGTGTTTTAAAACATATTACTGTAATTTATGTGAACTAACATATTAGAACACCATTCATTTCCCAGTGTAGACGAGCCCTTGGCATGGATTTAACTAAGGGCACGTCTTCACTACCCGCCGGATTGGCGGGTAGCAATCGATCTATTGGGGATCGACTTATCGCGTCTAGTGAAGATGCGATAAAATCGATCCCCAATGGCTCTGCCGTTGACTCTGGAAATCCACCGCGGCAAGAGGCGGAAGCGGAGTCGACAGCGTCGCGGCAACAGTCGACTCGCCGCCATCCTCACAGCCAGGTAAGTCGACCTAAAATACGCAACTTCAGCTACGCTATTCATGTAGCTGAAGTTGCGTATCTTAGGTCGCCTCCCCCCGTAGTGTAGACCTAGCCTAAAAGCGTGTGTTTAAATTTATTTAGTTAAACCAATGCAAGTCTCTGTATGGACACGCTTATCTGTTAAAAATCATTTATCCCAGTTTGGCTTGCACCATAACTTTACCAGTGCAAACTAAACAGATAAGCCAGGTTTAAAAATGAAATACATATGGTTTTGACCAGTTTAACTAAACTGGCTTAAATATCATACCTTTAGCATAACTGCAGCAAGCTTGTGTATACAGCAGGTCTTAATTAGAATGATATAAGAGTTATTTTGCAATGTGGGAAGTGTAGCTCTCTGACATCATACCCGTGAGCTAAGACGGTTTTACTATCCAACAATAGGTTTCAGAGGAGTAGGCGTGCTAGTCTGTATCAGTAAAAACAACGAGGAGTCCTTGTGGCACCTTAGAGACTAACATATTTATTTGGGCATAAGCTTTCGTGGGCTATAACCCACTTCATCAGATGCATGGAGTGGAAAATACAGTAAGCAGGTATAAATAACGAGAAACTGCAGAATTGGAATTAATTTTCAAACTTGACACCATTAAATTAGGCCTGAATAAAGGCTGGGAGTGGCTGGGTCACTACAAAAAATAATTTTCCCACTGTTGATACTCACACCTTCTGGTTAACTGTTGAGAATGGGCCACATCCACCCTAACTGAATTGGCCTCGTTAGCACTGACCCCTTACACACACACTTGGTAAGGCAACTCCCATCTTTTCATGTGTTGTATATTTATACCTGCTTACTGTATTTTCCACTTCATGCATCTGATGAAGTGGGTTATAGCCCACAAAAGCTTATGCCCAAATAAATATGTTAGTCTCTAAGGTGTCACAAGGACTCCATGTTGTTTTTATCCAACAATAGAAATTTTGCTATATTTCATTTTATTTTTTTGGGGGGGGGGGGTTCTTTAGGCCAATAGAGATCTGAGACTCATGTATCAACATAACCCGCTCACTGTAAATATTTATTCAAAACACTAAGTGCTTTGCAAAGGATCCCAGATTGAAAAATGAAGTAAATTACTATAAAAGGAAAACCATTAGTAACCCTACCAATTCCTTGTGCTTATATGAACTCTGATTGACTTGGAAAATGTACATTAAAAATGATATATAGTGTTATCTGGCAAATAAAAAAAATTAAAGCTCATTTCATTTATTTCCTTCAGACATAATTTAAGTTAAAATTCTTCTAAAATGCAAGAGTAAAGTCTGCAAATAGGAACCTTTAATGTCAATTAATCAAATCAGCCCAAGATGAGATGTATATATTTTTTTAATGCTAGTGATGAAACTTTATCTTCAGTGTTACAGGAAATAGACAATTACCTCTGTGTCAGGTAAAAAGTTTTGTCAAGCTCTGTGTTCAATAGATACCAGTAAAGGCAAAACAACCGATCAGCCTGTTTTCTTCCTTATAATACACTACACCAAAAGCTCTAATTATCACTGGGGTTCTCAAACTGGGGGTCGGGACCCCTCAGGGGGTTGCGAGGTTATTATGTGGGGGGGTCGCAAGCTGTCAGCCTCCACCCCAAGCCCCGCTTTGCCTCCAGCATTTATAATGGAGTTAAATATATAAAAACTTGTTTTTAACTGGGGAGAGGGGTCGCACTCAGAGGCTTGCTATGTGAAAGGGGTCACCAGTACAAAAGTTTGAGTACCACTGAATTATCAGGATAAAAACTAATACTTGGGGGGGGAGGGGGTCTCATCAAAAAGGCAAAAGCAACCACTATTTTCCTTCCAGCAGTCAGTCATCATCTCTAGTTGGTTTAGTGGGCTCAGAATTTAAGTTTTTACAATATTTGCAAAAGGCTGGAAGGGCAGGGTGACCTACATACAGTACATTCCTGACAACATTAGTAAGGACTCTACACTGCTGGCCACTGCTCTCCCCCCCCCCCCCCCCCCCCCGCCACTTTATATATTGCAGCACCAACTAAGTTAATCAATTATCAGCATCTCCCTCTGATTACTTAGGACATTAATTTCTAGATCTTCTGGCACAAAAGGGTGTACTGAGTGGTTTGCAAATATTTTAAATAAGCCATTAACTGTTTATTTGGTGAATGCCTTCCACCCTCTCCCCTTCGCAAGACCCCAAAAGAGTTGAAAAGAACATTCAACATTCTTAGCATTTAAACAGGCCAATATGACATCACTTACAAAATGCTCCTTTTACCCTAGTTATTGGGAGCATCCAGTATGTAACTACTTATTGAATTTTTTTAAGTTTTCCTTCCCATATTGTTAAGAAAAGCCAACTATACACAATACAGCTATAAATTTATCAATGTTAAAGTCTGACTAAACATCCCTTCCTCTTTCAGCTGGTCTGTTTTTATTCTTATGGTTTGCTATAATACCATTTAACTAGTTTTCTATTCCTCATACTCTTCCAGCCTATATAGCACCTAAATTTTTTTTTTAAAATGCTTAAACAGCCTCTCAGGCCTTCTTTATAGCCTAAAGAAACTAAAAAAAGACACCAACCAGTTTTTTACCCCCATTTGTAGATCACCTTTAAGAGAACTGTCCAAAGTCACACCATAAAGTGTCAAACTGGTTCCGTATCTTCTTCTGCCCAGTTATCTACCCTAACCATTAAAACACACACGCTGTAAGAGTAGTCCATATTGCTCTTCAAGAAATAGTCAAATCAATTTTTACCCAAAGAAAGTTTGCAGTACACAAAATATTATAATGTGTCAAGTTTCATTCCCTAAAGTAATTTTCCTTTTAACTTTTATAACTGCAGTAGCTAACCAGACCCTTAACTAGAACATATGCCACTAATATTTATTCTTGATTGTCTACTTATTGTGTAGGCAGCCACCAAAATTTGCAGTGGGTGGCTGACCATTCAGACTAAAGATTGCCTCTCTTGTCTTGTAATCCCCACACTACTAACAGAATTACTTATGCAAAACTAACAATATTAAAACACTTACAATGTTCACAAATTAACATTATCCAGCAATTAATATTACTTAGCTATTGCTTCTCTATCCTTCACCTGATGGGCAACAGATAATGGTAGGGAAGAATTAATTTATCATTTTATATTTGTAGTGCTCTTTGTTAAGAAAAGCAAAATCTGCCTCATGTATTGTTCCATATATAACTCAGGGATTGCCATTCACTTGTCCTTTGCATGCAAGACGAGAAAAAAAAAAAAAGGAAAATTAAGTTATTATGAAAGCTTTATTACATGTTTAGGCACAGTATTCCAAGGAGCCATTAACCTTGTTTTAGACTCCCCAGATATCCAGGGAAAAAAATTAAACGGAAGACTCAAAAATAAGACAAATATTTTGCACGGAGTAGAAGCAAGCATTGTGCTACTCTGTTCAAATCAACAAGGCAAATGTAGATAAAATTAACTGTTATGCAAACACAGTGTTTAATGTAATGCACACAGGCCAGACACTTCATGCTCTGATAACTCATTTTCTTTTATGAAACACCACAAAAACAGAAAAACATTTATGTATGAAGCACTTAGACACTTGCTTTTTAAGAAAAGTAGAAAATCTGTAATTTAAGACATTAGCTTGAGTGAAGTTTGGCGAGATCTATTAAAGCCCTCAAAATTAAAGCTTTTTATTTTAAACACCACCCTAGAATGTCAATCAAGTAGAACAAATTCTCAGAGGCACCAGCAGCAGGTGGATATTAGTATAGAAGGTAAACGAGGTTTGCAGAGAGATAAAGTTATTTGTTGAATATATCACATGTATATAGTGTTAGAATCTGAGGTTAGACCTATGTCTATTAAGAGTGAAAGTACTTGTATTAATATGTTTGTAATTTAACTGCACTTTCTAATCTTACATTATTAAGTATCTTCAGCTTTTTACAAACAAGTGCTTAGATTTCCTCTAGCACCTCCCATCCCCACAGAGGAGAGGGGCAGAACATACATATGATGCAATTGAACAAGAGACATAGTCTCTATTGTGTACTATGCCAAGGGCTAAATGCTTGTACTATGCATTTGTCTACATTGGGCTTTTTAAATCAAATTCAGTGTTGTTCCAGACACAGTTTGACTGGCTAGTGCAGTAGTTCTCAAACTTTTGTACTGGTGACCCCTTTCACATAGGAAGCCTCTGAGTGCGACCCCCCCTTATAAATTAAAAACACTTTTTTTATATATTTAACACAATTATAAATGCTGGAGGCAAAGGAGGGTTTGGGATGGAGACTGACAGCTTGCAACTCCCCAGTTTGAGAACCCCTGGGCTAGTGTATACAAGGAAAATTGTTTAGAGTTTTCAAAAAAACAAATTTTAAACTTAGATTTCTACTCCACGTTCTGTTTTCAGACATGGCTCAGAGGGCAGAGCAGTTCAGAGGTGATCTTTATCAGGTTTGTGGACGGCAGGGCAGGTATGAATTTATGCTCTATACAAATTAACTGCCACTCCTTGGAGGATGGCTAAGGAACTAGCACTGCCATGCACCGGTCCTTCCAATCCAAGAGAAAAATATGGTATTGGTCATAACCAAGTATAAAAACCTGACAAAAGCCTTTAATAACCAAAGTGTTAATAGGTTATTACGGAGGTGACAAAATCCTAACCAAGGCAAGACAATAGTAAGGCAGACTTCAGATTGTCTGAAGCAAGATAAAGGCAATTTTCTCCCATCTGTCCAATGCATGGGGTTTAGAAACAGCACATTTAGGTTTAGAAGGGCAGCAACTGCTGTCCTTGTGTGCTCCCTGAGTGCCTGATCTCTGTCACAGCTTTTCCAGGAAGACACCTTGGCTGCTTGATATCTGAGAGCAGCTGAAGGAAATCCAAAGCAGTCATGCCACAGCACAGAAACACACAAACAGACTCTTCAGCTGGCGAGAAGAAATTTTAACTTGCATCTCTTCTCCAATTCCTCCAAAAAACTCCTCCCCTAATCAACACATGTACCGATAACAGGGCTGAACCTAGGATATCATAAAGGGACCTTCCTTCTAAATTTCCTTTCCACTCTGAAAAATAAGCCACAGTTACAAGAACTTGCTCTTTGTGTGCAACGCAAACAGCTAAAAGGCAGCTTTGTATTCCTCGATAGGGGAAAAAAAAACTAAAGAAGGTTTTCACAGCTACTGTTTGAGATAAAGATGCATCTCATCAAGTAATAATATAAGCCACAGAAAACAATGTGAAAAAAAGGAAAAACTTCCTTGGCTGGGAAATCAAAAGTTTAGCACTGGCAAGCAGAAAATTTTAGTGGCAACAGGAATTTCCCTGGCTTTCCCCTCAAAAGGAGAAACAAATCTTTATCAGGAGAGAGGCAAGAGATGAAGAGAAGCTCTGTGGGCTTCTCTTGCCTTGACCAAGAGGGTGGTTTACTGAGGGAGATAAAGCTTCTTCCTATGTATGAAAACTTAGGGTTGTTCATATTAATTCTTTAAAAAAAAAAAGTTTATTTTGGGTAATCTCCCCCTAGACTAACCCCTGTTGCTGAGCCCAGTCCCTCACAGAATGAGGAGCCCAGGCCACACCATTCCCTAACAAAAGATTATCCAGGCAGTCTGTATTAATTATTCTGCAAGGCAGAATCCACCTCCTGGAGCTTTTACGGACCAAACAATTCCCTGTTGTAAAGCATGTCAATGCACAGATTCTCCCCGCTTCCTCCAAGAGCTCTGATGCTGGAGGACAAGGGAGACCCAAGACTTAGCCCTGCTCCCGAGCCTAGGAACTCTCTGTTGGAATTAAAAAATAAATTAAAAAAAAAAAAAAAAGATGTGAACATCTGGCCCAAAAGACCCCTCAGAAATGGAGACTCATCCATTCATTCCCCCTTGTGAGTATTAATCACCCCACAAACTTGCCTCTCCTCCGTGCCCATCAAATATTCCGAAGATAGAGGGATGGGTCCTGTTGATAAGATCCGTGATCACTTCAAACCTGTCCTCCATGTGGTCCCTCCGCCCTTGGATGGAGTAGACAGCCACGTTGTGGCTCTTGAACTCCCAGGTCTTGGAGAACTCCGCATCCAGCACATCCAGCCCACCGAACCTGTCATTCTGCATGATCTCAGCCACCTTGCCCTTCACCATCTTCACAGCATCCCTGCTGGACTTGACGATGGTTTTCACCTCATCTGTGTGGAAGAAGTAACTCCAGAGGGCAAGGCTGATGCACAGCAGGAACAGGGTCTCTGGTCTTAGCAAGAAGTAACGCATGATCCGGCCCAGCAGAGACAGCAAAGTCATTGTATCCTCTATCATTTATTATAGAGACCGTGTATCTCCCACACCATGCACCACGCACCCCGATGGCTGGGATGGGTCTAAGACACGGCAGCAAATCAATGCATGCTGTGCTAATGCAAGCCCAGTGAGGGCAGGGCTAGCCGCAGCCTCTTACTCCTGCTGCTGCTTCAAGTGGGCTCACTCATTCAGACGGCTGGGATGGGTCTGATGCAAGGTAGAGATCAGCGCATGTTGGTGCTGCAAAGTAACCCAACCAGGGCAGGGTTGGTTAGCCGCCACCTCCTCTTGCTGCTGCTTCAGCCAGCTCCCACAGGGATAGATCTGATGTGAGATAGCAAAGACCAATGTACGCTCTGTCAGTGCAACCAACTAAGGGCAGGGTTATTCTGATGCTACAGCGGGATGTCCACGGCCCGATGACACAATGCTCTGCTATTGCAAGGCAAGGTCAGGTTCCTCCGGCGGCCGCTGCTTCACGGGTCTCACACAGGGACGGCTGCTGCCAGCTTGGATGCAGGGCTGGATCTACTAATGCAAATCCAAAGGGCCACCCTACCCGTGGCTAGGACCGAGGCAGCGCGAGGCAGCAGAGAACAGCGCACAATGCAAACCCGACAGCAGCGGGGCTCCGGCTCCGCTGGTACGGCAAAGCCAGGGGCCGGGTCCCACTTGCGCAGCCCCCCCGGCTGCTGCCCGCCTGGAGCTCACGGGGGCACCGGCTCCCTCAGGCCTGGGCGGCTCGGGCGCACACCCCGTTCTCCGCCTCACCCCTGCCCGGCCCCGGCGCCAGCCGTCCGGCTGCAGCAGCGATGGCACCGGTAGGGCCGCGCGCAGGTACCAACCTGCCTCTCGCGCCCCCACCCGCGTCTTGCGCCTGTCCCTCCCCCGGCCGGGGCGGGGCTCAGCCGCCTCCTCCCCTCCAGAGCCCCAGTGGGAACCAGCCGCCTACAAGCCCCAGCAGCCTGTGCGCTTCCGCCTCGCTTGTGATTGGCAGGAACCAGCCCAGAGGCTGCTGGGGCCTGTAGTCTGGAGAGCAGGCTAGACGAGGGCTGAAGACTCCTGGCCCCGGCCTAGCAGCGAGCTGGACCCTGGACAAGGACTGAAAACGCCCGGCCCGGCTCAGACAGGGTCTGTGCGCTGAGGGGTGGGTGACTTGGCCGACCATGGGCTGGGCACAAAACAGGAATTGGGTTGGAGGGGGAATAAAGATTTCCACATCTGTTCCCAGTCGGATCGGAAGGAAATCGAGACCTTGCACATTTTCTTGTGAAAAGAAGGAGTGAGAGAGAGTCCAGCCCAGGGCAGCCAGGGCTTCTGGCATTCAACTCACATGGGATGGGTTCACATCTCTCACTGCCCGCTTCAGAGCAGGGACTTCAGCCTCCATCTTCCCTATGCAGAAATGTTGACCTTGGGGTGGTCTGGCCCCTGTCTGATCAGAAATTCCATCCCAGGCCTGAGAAATCTATGCAGAGGAAATTTCATCAAAACTGTGAAAAGTTTTGATTTCAACTAATTGAGGTTTTCAGATGAAAAAATTTGGGGTTGAAAAATTCCCAGTCAGCTCTTGTTCCTTCCAGCCTCCCATCTACAACTCCTTTATCAAAAAGGGAAAGGTGTCAGGCCTGGCAGTAGGCTTTGCAAGGGTCTATTGAGCCAAGGCTGGGTTCCCCATCCTTCCAGGGCCCCACACATCGCCTTTATTTTGGAGGACCTAATCCATACCTTCATTCCCCCCAAAGTTGACGTTCCTTCACTTTTGCTATTGAAAACTTTTTACATCAGAAGTAAAGAATCAAACGAAGGTTATAGAACGTTATTAATGTTACAAGAAGGAATCAACATTCTGAATATCTTAATTAAGCTTTTCGAAAGGGGTGGGAAAAAATTGGAAAAAATAACCCCAACTATACATACAATATGATGGGGGCTAATTTAGCTACAATAAGTCAGGAAAAAGATCTTGGGGTCATCATGGATAGTTCTCTGAAGAGGTCCACGCAGTGTGCAGAGGCGGTCAAAAAAGCAAACGATGTTAGAGATCATTAAAAAGGGGATAGAGAATAAGACTGAGAATATATTATTGCCCTTATATAAATCGATGGTACGCCCATATCTTGAATACTGCGTACAGATGTGGTCTCCTCATCTCAAAAAAGATATACTGGCACTAGAAAAGGTTCAGAAAAGGGCAACTAAAATGATTAGGGGTTTGGAACGGGTCCCATATGAGGAGAGATTAAAGAGGGTAGGACTCTTCAGCTTGGAAAAGAGGAGACTAAGGGGGGGATATGATAGAGGTATATAAAATCATGAGTGATGTGGAGAAAGTGGATAAGGAAAAGTTATTTACTTATTCCCATAATACAAGAACTAGGGGTCACCAAATGAAATTAATAGGCAGCAGGTTTAAAACCAATACAAGGAAGTTCTTCAAGAAGCGCACAGTCAACTTGTGGAACTCCTTACCTGAGGAGGTTGTAAAGGCTAGGACTATAACAGAGTTTAAAAGAGAACTGGATAAATTCATGGTGGTTAAGTCCATTAATGGCTATTAGCCAGGATGGGTAAGGAGTGGTGTCCCTAGCATCTGTTTGTCAGAGGATGGAGATGGATGGCAGGAGAGAGATCACTTGATCATTGCTTGTTAGGTCCACTCTCTCTGGGGCACCTGGCATTGGCCACTGTCGGTAGACAGGATACTGGGCTAGATGGACCTTTGGTCTGACCCAGTACGGCCATTCTTATGTTCTAATGTGGGGGGCTCCTTCCTTTGGATCTTTGTTACAGATTTGGGCCTTGGCAGGTTGAGTGAATCTCATAATTTGCGGGGTGGGAATGGTTTCACAATGCTTGTGAAAACGGCCAGTATAAAGGCTACAACACATTTCCTGGTGACTAAACTACACATCCACATAAAAGAGGCACTCTCAGAAGAAATGAAGTAAATGAATAAGCTGTTTAGGTTTTAATCTTCAGGCTTTGTCAAACAGCACTGACTCTAGTGCTAAGATTTTGGTATAACGCCTTAGTTAGGAGAAGGAAATGAGTGTTAATTTGAGTCACCTTTTTTGTTTCTGAACACTTCGGTGGCTTTGTGACTTACCTTGTCATCTGCAGCCAGCTCTGTTCATAGGGGAGAAGACAGATCCTGTCAGACAAGTGGTCAGCTCTCTTTACAGAGGTTGAAGCCAAAAATATATTTTAAAATAATGCATGTAAAAGAAAGGACATGGAAGTGAAGATGGATGCAAACTGCCAGCTGAGACTATTCTGCAGCTTTGATATTACAGATTTTCCAGACTCTTCCTCATCTCAGCAGGAAGTGGCATCAGAAGAACATAGCAGTGAAAGTATAAGCTCAGCTCAGACTGAAGATGAATATTTCTAAATCCAATGGCAGCAACTCCTAGTACAATATTACTGGGTCAAGATCTAATGAAGTTAAAAAACAAAACAGCGATAAATTTGGATCTGAAGGGAGTTTAATATTAATATTTTTGGATGAGCCTGGTAATTGATCCCAAATATTCATATTCACAGACAGGTGGAGGAATGAAGGTAGCAGATTTTCAGTTTACAACTGATTAAACTACTAGTGGAGCTGGTTAGCATTTCCATCCAGATGACTTTTCAATAGAAAATAAAACACAATTTTTTGAAAAAAAATTTTTTTTTTACTAACTTTAGCCAACAGATGTGTGTCTACTAATTAGAAACCAGTGAAAGCTACCACGTGGTGACTGTATTGCAGAGAACATTGCTGGAAGAATAATGACATTATATTGTTTCTGTTGCAGATGATTTCCAGCTAGCTGACTGATGTTGCTTTTAGAAACTGACCAAATTTATCAACCAACCTTAAGGAATATGACAGCTGACATAACCCCCACCAACACAAGTGTGGCTGGAAAATTAATCAGAGAACCACAAGAGACAAGAAAACCAGTCAATAATTCAAACTGAAAAACATCATAGAATGCCTTTTGGCCAACACTCAGTGTTTAGGGACATGCCTTCCAAGTCTACCAGCAAGCCTTCCCTTCCTCATACATTTTTGTCAGTTAGATGGAAATATCTAAGCACTAGATTTCTTAGCTTATTTTGCAAAGATCAGTTTAAGTACATTATGTCAAACAGATTAACCTAATGGTAACCAGAAACTCCTGTTTGTATATATCTGACTCACACATCCAGGCATCAGAAGCAGGAAAGTTAAGGTTTACTGCTGGGTATGAAGGAACTGAACTGTAACACTCATACAGCACTTTAAATGCAAGTATATCAAAGCACCTATACAAGGTTTGGTATTATATTCATGGGGAAACTGAGAAACACTGGATTGCTGTGTGACCTTGAGAAAATCTTTTAGGCCTAAATTTTCAAGAGCCTCCATTAATTTTGAGTGCCTCAACTGGTGACACTTAGTGAGTTCAATAGAGTTACATTGCATTTCTCCACGTACACAGCAATGATAAATCAGGCCCCTCATTTTCAGAGGTGCTTTGCACTGGCAACTTCTCTTGAAATGTATTAGCATAAGGGTGTTCAGCACCTCAAAGTCAGGCCCTAGGCATCTCAAGTTGGGCACCCAAAATTAGTAGACACTTTGGACAGAGTAGTATCAGAACCCAGGTTATCTGATGCCTAGATCCATTCTTTAATCACTACTCTATGCTGCCTCCCTACAGAGGGCACAGTTCATATGCTATGGGGTGGGGGAACAGTTAGTAGCTGATCAAATTATATTGTTTTAGTGCTGACCAGATGAAGAGGCGTATTGCAGATTTTACCAATGTTGTAATGTAACTTCCCATTGATAAAGGCATTCCCACCTTCCCTCCTCTCCCCCGCCCCCAGCACCCCACCCACACTATCCCAAAGCTCAGCCAAACCTTCTGGATTCTGAGCCATTTAAAGTGAGCTCAGATCACGTTTTCAGGATTTTCTCTACAGTCACAAGAGCTAGCAACAAACAAGTTGAGATTCTCATGTAATCACTTCCCTGGAGGTACCAGGACTTGGTATAAACACCAGTATTTCAAAACTCACATCAGTTTTTCTCTATATATTCTTCTAAGTACTTTTCCATTACAAGGGACATGTCTTTCATTTAATACAGGAATATCACCACTTACATAAAATCTCTCCAATAATTGCTTTGACCTTTATTTACCTTCAGCTCAGGAGCAAAAGGAAACTAAACAATTTTCCAAATTAAGGTTGTCCTCTTGTCTCAGCAAAGAATTGATATTAACATATCCTCTTTGCCCTTTTTATAAATCTTCCAAAATATTTAAACACGAACTACATTTCTTGCCTTTTGACACAACCAATACAGTTCTGTTAAAATGTATGGTCTCATAATAAAAGCAGTTACAGGAAGGCCACAATTTGTTGTATAGTACAGTAAGAGAATACTCCAAAAGTATTCTCAGGGCAAGCAGCATTTCTATTTGGGAGGGTTATCTACTTCATATATACCGTTCAGACCTCCCCCTGCGTTGGGTTGCAAGCTGTCTAGCTGCAGTCCAAGATTTGGACCCAGTGTTTTGCAATGTGATTGCAATATAGGCCTTGTTTACTGGTAGAGTGTTCTAGTGTTCTACTGGTAGAGTTCTACCAGCAAGCTCAGGCTTTCAGGGTATGTTTACACTATGGAACTTACAGCGGCACAGCTGTACTGCTACGCCGCTGTGAGATCTCCTGTGTAGCTGTTCTATGCCAGTGGGAGAGAGCTCTCCCACCAGCATAATTAACCCCCCCACCCAACGAGTGGTGGTAGCTATGTCGACAAGAGACACTGTCCCGCTGACATAGCGCTGTTCACACTGGCACTTTTGTCGGTGAAACTTTTGTCCGTCAGGGGTGGTTTGTTTTTTTCACACCCCTGACAGACAAAAGTTTTGCCAACAAAAGTGTTAGTGTAGATAAAGCCTCAGACTATAAGGTCAGAAGGGACCATCATAATCATCTAGTCTGACTTCCTGCACATTGCAGGCCGCAGAACCCCAGCTCACCAACTCCTGTAATAGACCTCTGAGCCCTGACCAAAATAAGCTGTACATGGGTGGCAAGTGAAGCTTCCCCTGGGGGAGGCTAGCTCTGTCCCACCTCTTCCGCATGCAGTCCTGCCCCAGACCCCTTCTCTCTTCCACACCCCCTTCCCTCCAAGGCCCCCCACCCGCTGCTCCCTGCATCCCTCTTCTCCTTCATTTCCATCTTCCCCCATGAGGCCCACCCACCACTCCCCATGTCCCTCCTCTCCTCCAAACTCCCCTCCCCCATGAGACCCTCACCACCTGCAACTCAGGTTTAACTGTCTACAAGGAGGCTTTTGCCAGTACATCTAATGTCAGTTAGGATTGGGGGGGAAATCACACCCTAACAGACATAAGCATGCCAGCAAAATTTTTAAGTGTAGACCAGGCTACTGTTTAGTCCCATCTACACAGGCAAACTGTTATAACACAATCCCCTGGCAGTTTATTTGCCTGTGTTGATGGGCCCTCACAGAGCCAATTGTTTCTTCCTGGCTTTTTACTGTATCTGCTGCAGTAACTTCTTTTTGAAATGTTTTATTATATTAACTGGATAGCCTTATGTGAGAGATGCCTGTGTCTGCTACAGCAACATTTGTTCCATAATGTTTTTAGTAACTGCTGAATTATTGCTTCTCTTTTTGACACCTACTTCTGTTTATTTTTGTGTTTAAAGGTTTAACATACATTTTAAAATGTGGACAATAATGTTTGCTACAACCAAAGTAATTCCTTGCACATTTAATCATAACTGTCATAAGATAAAAATGTATATGGTATCATGTGGATACCACTGCTTGTATTAAAGTTGTGTTTCATGGACAGTTTTAATTCAGGCTGTAGTAGGATTTACAAAGTGAACCAGAATGGTTCCATCCTGGATGATGGTGAGTCATACATCTTGTAATAGTGGTTCCTAGCCACCAGTATGTGACCCAGTATTGGTATTTCAGGATGGGTGACTGAAGGCCTGATTCAGCGAGGTGCTGAGTACCCTCAACTCCCATTCAGTCCTGTGGGAGTAGAAGGTGCTCCACACCATGTTGAATCTGGCCATTAATAACAACACACTGTTGCCTGCCTTTTATTGAATTGTGCATGTTCTAACCTGCCAGCGAGCTCGAGTTGTTACAAACTCATCTTTGTTATGACATTGGAAGGCTCTGGAACACTGTGGATTAAATTAGAGCATGTACAACTGAATGGGAAGCAAGGGAAACTACAGCATACAGACCAGATCCGAATCTGCTAAATTGGTACAATTGAAAAGTTTGGGAAAGTAGTTGCAATAGAAACAGAAGCATCTTCAGAGTAGGCTGTACATATATTACAGAGCCCTATCTTCTTCCATTCAGCACCACTTCAAATGGAACTGTCCAATAGTTAAAATGGAACATTCTGAGCACAAGTTCCACAGCTAGGCACCTTACATGCAAAGTTATAAAATTCAGAAGGAATGTTCTGTCAGACCAATGATCTGAGCCGGCATGAATAACTGAACACCTAAGTGTTCTACAGGGCATTCTTTGGGTTCAGTCCTGCACTGCTCATTCAGGCAAGACATCTTCCTGTAGCAATGGGGTAAGTGGCAAGACACTGACAGGATCCTATCCTACCCATGCCAATGCTGCAAATTGATAGTGACTTCATAAGGGTTTTGGGGGTTTTTTTTTTGCGCATTTTGTTTGTTTCTAAACATGAACAATAATTGAATTAACTCCATACATTAATAGTCTCCACTACACTGATAGTAATAATTACATAATGATCTTTGAAAATTTAAAGGCATTTCTTGCTCAACAGCTCCTTCTACTGCTTACAAAGTACCATGGAATACTAAGGTTGTTGACTCCATTTGCTTTAGGTATTAGTTGTAACAGCAAATTAGCTGTTACTATAAATACAACATCCAGAAACTATGGTGATGAGTAGAACATAGATTAGATATATACTGCATGGGGTGATGGAGTAATCATTTGGGGCCTTCAGAATTCAGTTTCAAAATGTTTTTGATTCTGAAAAAAATGCCACACATGATTTTCATTTGTCAGTAATTTCCATGGTAACCAGAATTCAAAAATTAATGTTGGGAAAGTAATTTACTGTTGGGTAATTTACACAGCACTGTTAATGCTGTAATTTCTTGCTTGTAATGACAAGAAGTTTTTATTCTCAGAATATGTAATTATATAAAGACATGTATAAGGCAAATTTAAATAATAATCAAGCTATAATTCTATTTAATTTACTCTGGATGCTGATTGAGTGCATCATTATTTCACCCTGGGGATGGATTATGAAAAGGTGGTTCCGTAATTCTGCAATCTGCCTAGTAAATGTTAAAGTGTAATTTAGGATTCAGTTTGATGGAAGTTTGCTTGTAATAGTCCTATCAAAATTCTATAACATATATATTTTATAATAAGCTCTGTGACAAAGATTTTGAAACAAGTTTCTTCTCAGTTACTTTGGGGTAAATTTAGAGTGATACGAATGGAGTCAATTCCAGATTTACACCAACGTAGCTGAATGGAGAATTAGGCCCTCTATCTCTAGGAAAAAATATTGGATTGTATGTATTAAAATCATTACAAAACCTTACAAGATATTTTCCCCTTTCTTCTCCTGATTAACATATAAATTAGCCAAAAGTAGTAACAAAAAATCCAATATCAGTGCTAACTATAAAACCATTTTTTTTTTTTCAGATAAAGAAGAGCACCTTTTTTTGGGGCGGGGGAGTATAGCTCTTGCTGATTTATGATTATTGCTCATTATTTCTGATATTTAAAGAAACATCTGAGAACATTGAGTGTTCTCTAGTCATGACAAAGAAAAGAATATCTTTAGAGGAATTACACAGGGGTAAAAGTAGAAATAGGGACTTAGCGGTACGGGGCTGTGGCCCCCGGAAGGGACGGGGCCTTGGGCTGAAGGGGTGGGGATGGGGGGGGTCAGAGCCAGCCCCGGCCTGCCCTGTGCCGGAAAGTGCCCTCCCCCACTGGGGTAGCAGTGGCAGCTGGGGGCTCCGGCAGCAGTTTAAAGGGTCCAGGGCTCGGCCGCTTCTATCGCCCTGGGCCCTTTAAACCGCTGCTGGAGCCCCCGGCTGCTGCTGCTACCCCGGGGCTCCGGGGGCTATTTAAAGGGCCCGGGCCTCTCCTCCCTCTACTGCCCCGGCCCTTTAAATAGCCACTGGAGCGGCAGTGGGCTCCGGCAGCTATTTAAAGGATAGGGGCCGTAGAGGCAGCAGGAGCCCCAGGCCCTTTAAATAGCCCCCGGAACCCCGCTGCCGCTACCCCAGGGCTCTGGGGGCTATTTAAAGGGCCCAGGACTCCCCTGCTCCTACCACCCCGACCCTTTAAATAGCCCCCAGAGCCCTGGGATAGCAGCGGCAGGGCTCCGGGGGCTATTTAAAGGGCCCAGGGCAGTAGAGGCAGCGGGAGCCCTGGCCCTTTAAATAACCCCCGGAGCCCCGCTGCTGCTACCCCAGGGCTCCAGCAGTGGGGCTCTGGCGGCAATTTAAAGAGCCTGGGGCTCCAGCTGCTGCTGGAAGCCCGAAGGCCTTTTAAATTGCCGCCTGGGGAAGCCGGGCCGCCTGGGTATGGTGCACCGACTCTTGCCGGTACACTGTACCGGGACATACCGGCTTACTTTCACCTCTGGAATTACAGCACTACAAGATATTAAATTGTCTTGTACAATTGCTTTCACAATCGGAAACTGGAGCCTAAGTTTTCTGATCAGAATGTTCTCTGTTCTTTTGATCTCAGAGTTAAAAATCAAAGCTTTTAGAATATTGTTTCCAGAATGATATATATATTTTAATCTTGTAGCGAATGCTAGGTATCTCAGTGTGGAATCTTCCTTGTCTCACTTAACCCCACCAAGGGAATTTGCTGTAGGGATGTTGCAAACAATATGCACTGTAATATGGCTAAATGTAATATCTGGGAACAAAGTCTATAGGCCATAAGCACAGGAAGGAGGAAATCTATCCTAGGAAGCAGTGACTCTGAAAAAGATTTGGGGGTCATGGTGGATAATCAGCTGAACATGAACTCCCAGCGTGACACTTGGGCTAAAAGAGCTAATGCAATTCTAAGATGCACAAGCAGGAGAATCTCGAGTAGATGTAGAGAGGTTATTTTACCTCTGCATTTGGTACTTGTGTGACTGCTGCTGGAATACTGTGTCCAGTTCTGGTGTCCACAATTCAAGAAGGATGTTGATAAATTGGAGAGGGTTCAGAGAAGAGCCACAAGCATGATTAAAGGATTAGAAGAAATGTATCATAGTGATGAATTCAAGAAGCTCAGTCTATTTAGTTTAACAATGAGAAGTTAAGGGATGACTTGATTACAGTCTGTAAGTACGTACATGGGGAACAAATATTTAATAATTAACTCTTCAGTCTAGCACAGAAAGGTATAATATGCTCCAATGGCTAGAAGCTGAAGCTAGAGAAATTCAGACTGGAAATAAGGCATACATTTTAACGGAAAGAGTAATTAACCATTGGAACAGTTCACCAAGGTTATGGTGGCTTCTACATCACTTAAATCAGGATTGGAAGTTTTTCAAAAAAAATAAAAAGGATTTATTTTGGGAATGTTCTATGGCCTGTGTTATATGCAGTCAGATTAAGATTTCGTGGGGCACTGGGCCAGAGCAAATGGGGGACCCCTCACCACCTCTTCTGCCTGCAGTCCTGTCTCAGTTCTTCCCCTTCTCCCTGACCTGTTCCACACACACAGTCAGCCCCATTCTGCCCCCCCCCACTGCAGCCCCACAACCTTGCTCCTTTCTCCCCTCCCCCCCGCATTGCGGCCCCAAGACTGGAGAAGCTCTGTCCCCTTCCCCCCCATGGCCCTGGACCACAGTGGGGAGAGCTCCCCCAGCTCTGAGGCCACAGCAGGGAGCTAGAGCTCCTCCAGTCCCAGGGCCATAGGCGTAGTTTGACTGCTAAATTTGGGGAGGCAAAGCATGCACATGCACACTGAAGCCAGTCCCCTTGGTTCACTGGCTCTCTCACCACACCTACAATGGTACCTGGGCTGTGGGGGATGGAACGGCGTAATGGGGGAGCCCCAGCTGCTACTGGCAACCCCTCCAGCACCGGCTGCTGCAGTGATGTCACTGCTTTGGTGCTATTGCAGTTGCTTCCCTGATGGGGCTGCTGCTGCTGCCCAGGGAATGCTACATCCTGGGCTCCTGCTTCCCCCACCCATTCCCCTATCCCCTTCTCTTCTCCTCACCCCACATCCCTTGCTCTGTGCCCCTCCCTCCGCAGTCATGTTTGTGGAGGAAACAGACAGGGACTAGGACCCATCCAGCTGCTGAGGCAGGACCCTGAGCATAGGCGAAAAGCTGCTCCGTCTTGCTCTGTCCGGTCCCCACAAGCAAAAACAGGGCGTGGGGGATGCAGCATGGGAATGACAAAGCCCCTTCCCCCCCCAGGGCAAATAGAGCTAGGGTTGGGGCACATAGTGCCCATTTTTCCAGACCCTCCCCAATTGGCCAGGGCCCCTGAACAGAGCCCGTAGGCCCAGTGGCTAATCTGCCACTGGTTATACAAGAGGTCAGACTAGAATATCACAATGGTCCCTTCTGGCCTTAGAATCTATGAAACTTTGAAATTGAGGTAGGCCGAATGCTATAGAATTCAAAAAGATTTCAACTAACTATTTGCTTTGAGCCACTCTGTTAGGATGACCAGACAGCAAGTGTGAAAAATCGGGGCAGGGGGTGAGCGGGTAATAGGAGCCTATATAAGAAAAAGACCCCAAAATCAGGACTGTGCTTATAAAATCAGGACATCTGGTCACCCTACACTCTACCCTCTGTGATTCTCAGTTCCCTTCCCTCATAATAGGCTACATTTTGTACCCAAATACATAGTCTCTGATTCTCATGCTCTGGCAGCGTAAGGGGGCTTAAGACTCAAGCCCGTAGTGTATACGGATGACTGACTGACTGATTTCCTGGGACAAGAAAGTGGTGCTTTAACAGCATCTTTCACGTAAATCCCCATTTGGCAAAATTCTGCTTTTGGGTTTACATATATGTGGTGAGACAAATACAGATGAATAAAAACAAAGGGATGGAGGGGTAAAGACAAAATAATGGGGAAATGGAAGAATTTACACATAGAACAAGTTCTTTTTCTCACCTCCAAACAAGTTAAAAGACCAAAATGGTTTATCTTGGATTTGACTTCGCTCTTAAATACCAAGGACCATATCTTTAGCTGGTGTAAATCAGCATAGCTCCATTATATCAGCGAAGGATCTGGTCCCAGAGCTGCAACATGGTTTGGTCTTGTTTAGGTCAACCAATGTAGTAATACAGTTGGGATACTGTTTAGTGATCCAAATGTTGGTCTGCAGATAGAATCATCCTGCAGGCTGGATTCTATCTGGCCCCTGAATGCATCCACCCCCACATCAGACCTGGTCTACGAAATGGCATACTCCATCTGGCATGACCTTGCACCCAGGGGTGAAAGTAAGCCAGTACAGGGTACCAGTAAAAAGTGGCCACCAGTACTGGCAGTGCTTTAATGTCATTGTCCCTTTCCTGCCCCCTCCCCCCCCGGGCCGCCAGAGCCCCCGGCCCTTTAAATTGCTACTGGAGCCCCGGGCAGCGCAGATCAGCTGCCTGGGCCACGCTGACCCACAGCCCCACCCCTTCCGGTGAGTGTTAAATGTTGCTTTCACCCCTGCTTGCACCCACCATACATGTGAGGTTATGTTGCATGGAGGAGTCCTTTTTGTTGAGCATGTATTTCTGTATGTGGCCTGTGGAAAACTAGCATCCAAATCACAACACTGAAAAGGTTGGACCACCAATTTTGAACCAGCCAGTTTGGCTGTAAAGGCAGACTTCAGATTTAAAAAGTTAGAAATTGTTCTTGCTAGAAAGGTGTTATATCAAATTCTGAGATACAGAGGAACAAACAGCTGAATCTATTATAGTTTAGCCTATAGATTATACAGAATTTATGACATTGTTAAATTCTGTCTATACTGGGATTAGAAACAGTAAGCTTCATCAGCATGGTTCATACCAACATGGGTACATAGTACAGGGGGTACTTTATACATATACACCAAACCACAGAGCATATACAGAGAAGCTATATATTCTTGGGCCATTGGTGCATGTCCTGAGTGTGGTGGGAAGCACAAGATTGAAGGCTGACTGTTTTCACTACCCTGTACATGGACAGAAAACCCGGGAATGCACACACAGAGATGATTAGTGATGTGAGGTTTACACAATTTTTTTCAATAGACGAACATTGAGTTCCAAAAACAGAAAAATATTTCTACCACTGGTAGAAAAGTCACAGAGAAAGAGATTCCATATTTTTGTCTTTTTTTTTTAAATAACACAGTGTCACAGGTCTAGGTCACCACTCACCGCTGGTCTGGGAACTCCTCCTCATCACTCTAGGACAGTGGTCTCCAACCTTTTTACGCCCAAGATCACTTTTTAAATTTAAGGGCAACCCAGGATCTACCGCGACCCTTCCCCGAGACCCCATCCCTTCCCCAAAGCCCCGCCCCACTCACTCCATCCCCCAGTCTCTCCATCACTCGCTGTCCCCCACCCTCACTCACTTTCACCAGGCTGAGGTAGAGGGTTGGGGTTTAGGAGAGGGTGCAGGCTCTGGGCGGGGGCCAAGGGGTTTGCAGTGTGGGAGGGGGATTTGGGCTGAGCCTGGGACAGGGGGTTGGGATGCAGGATGGGGTGAGGGGTGCAAGCTCTGGGAGGGAGTTTGGGTACAGGAGGGGGCTCTGGGCTGGAGCAGAGTGTTGGGGTGCAGGAGGGGGTGTGGGCTCTGGGAGGGAATTTGGGTGCAGGAGGGGGCTCAGGGCTGGGGCAGTGGCTTGGAGTGCAGGGGGGGGTATGGGGTCCTGGCTCCGGGAGGGGGCTCAGGGCTGGGGATTGGGGTGCAGCGTCCCGCCAGGTGTTACTTACCTTGGGCGGCTCCCAGTCGATGGTGCAGAGAGGCTAAGGTACGCTCCCTGCCTACCCTGGCCCCATGCCGCTCCCAGAAGGGGCCACCATGCCCCTGCGATCCCTGTGGGGGGCACGTGGCTCCACGTGCTGCCCCTGTCTGCAAGCAGTGCCCCCACAGCTCCCCCTGGCAACAGCTCCCCATTCCTAGCCAATGGGAGCTTTGGGGGTGGTGCTTGCAGGCAGGAGCAACACGTGGAGGGAGACCCCTGCCCCCCTCCACGGTTTGCATACCATCACTCTGTCTCTTCCTATGGCTGCAGTCCCTCTCTCACTCCAAGAACTACAGCATCCTCTTCATGGCTGAGCCCTCCAGGTGGGTCACTCAATGTTCCCCCTTTTGGGGTAGCAAAGTCCCTTCTCCCTAGCATCCTAACCTCCTGTTCCTGCCCAGCTCAACCTGCTTCCAATTAGTTCCCTGCTCCCTGGTTCCTCCTCCAGGTGTCGCCTGTAGAGTTAATTGGCCTGCCTGGCCATCTTAACCCCTTCCAATCCTGTGTGGGGTGGGCACCCCATCACACATGGCCAAGTTTGTCCTGAGAAACACTGAAGTAAAGGAAAAATGCATGCACTTGTTTTAAGACACAATTTGGACCAGTATCTCTATAACAGATAATTTGTGAAGTTCACCACCCTCCAGCACCTATGATCCAAGTCACCAAGGAACAGAATTGGGCCTGAATGTTTTTTTTAATTTGTTATTAGTTTTTGTGATAGCACTGCCGGATCCCAAAGAGGAATTAGGGCCTCATTGTACTAGTCACTGTACAAAGAGAAAACAAATATCATCTCTGTTCTAGAGAGATCACAGTCTGTGATACAGACAATATGCAACAGGAAATAGACAAATAGGGAGGAAGAAAAGAAATGGGAGGACAAAAAGAGTTACTGTAGTCTCAGTAGTCACAGGTGGTTAGTTACCAGACTATCCAGATTTATAACAGATACTTTCAGAAAAACTGGAACACAGAGAGATTAAACAATTTGCTTAAGGTTACACAGGGCCAGAAGTGGAATTAGAAACCAGGGATGAAATTCTGCTTCCACTGAAATTAATAGGAGGTTTGTCATGGATCCCAATAGGACCAGAATTTCACCCTGGAAGTCTCTGATCATGGTCATAACCTATAAACCCTCTAATTGCAAAATGCCCTTTCATTTCCCACAGGTTTCCATTATTAGGCCCTTAATGTTGCAATTATTCAATGCATGTATTTTTCTTATCATTATTTTCCAGATATAAATTCACCTGGGGTTGGTACATGACTGGGATGTCACAGAACAACTCAATGAGTGAATCAGAAGATTATCTTGACTGCCAAAGCCTTGCGCTAATGCATTATCTCATTAAATATTTATATTGCACCATAACTTTGCATTACTACAAAGTGAAGATATATTTGGAAATGTGTCAGAACAGTGGCTGGTGGATTAATGCATCACATACTTACCAATTATATGAAAAAGTCAACAAGGTGTAAGCAAAAAATATTTGTTTAGAGTCACTTTGAATTGGCAATAAACTGGTAGCTTTCTTATTACATCTTCTCAGACTTGGGCACAAATAGATAGAAATCAACAACAAAAGAATCCTAATTTTTTCATTAATTTTTACTTGGTTTAGCAGATGTTTCTTGTATTGTGTTGTGTTCTAGACTGTTTAATTTGCATTATGCAACGTGCATAACTTTGATTTACAAGCTTTAATTCCTTGGACCTTTACTTCCTTCAAATACACTCTTTGTAAAATATTATGGGCTGTGTTCTGGGCTAGATTCTTAGTCTGGCCGAGCTCTGCTTGGTACCAGATCTGAGGTGAGAGGGAGATCAACGTGACTTGATGCCACCTTTACACCCTCCCCGCATCCAATCCTAAGGCTGGTTGGGCTACCTCAGGGTTACTCTAACTTGCATTCAGCTGCAACAGGCCAGAAGGGGACCTGTTACAGCAGCAGTGTATCTCTGGAGTGCAACAGTACTCCAACCATGCCAACTTCCTCTTACCAGGCTCCCAACATATGTTACATGGTGAGAGAGACCTGGGTCTGATGGTTGCCAGAGCACCCAGGATTGTGAAGTCACCTTTTTATGCTCTTCCTCTAGCATGCATGAGGGAGACTTGCTTGTGCTTAGCTGGGTGTCAGCTTTCTACCACCAACAACCAGCCTGTTAGTCACGCAAATACTCTATTCTGGGCTACGTCATCCCTTATTTTGCCTTGCAGTTTAACAATACATACACCTCAGTGCCCAAGTCTCTTTGAAACATTCCCCTGGGATATCCATCCCCTAACACTGGCTACTCACAGAACTACTAGGTCCACCATTCCTAAAGGAACATAATACACTAGCTTGTAAGATTCAACTCAGGATCAGCACTTTTCTTAACATCCTGGCACAAAGATATAGTTATAGTGAAAACAAGAATAAATTTATTATCAAAGATTCAAGATTCAGGTAATAGTGAGTAAGAACATTGGAAACAAATGGTTACATATAAAACAAAAATGCTTTCTAGAAACTAAACTTAACTAACAGGTTAACCTACTTCCTAAAGAAGTTTATCTCAACAAAAGTTCTCTGCAGAATTTTCAGCCAAGGTTGGTTGAGATCCTGTTTTCATTAATGTAAATGCACCGTCCATTTACTTTGTAGGGTAGGAAGATGGGGTGTCTTCTTGCCTTCTAGCAATACCCCACCCACAACATTCATTATCTTTGCACACATCCAAGATAACCTTCCATGGCTTGTTTATTCCTGTGGGTTCCTTTCCTGTTAACTTTGTATGTAGATGGACAGTCATTGCGTTAGCTTACAATGCTAAATTTACATCCCAAGAGACAAGATGGGTGATATTACTTCACTCACCTTGTCTCTTCCATATCGTGGGACCAACATGGCGACAACAACACTGCAAACAGTAATTTACATCCTAACAGAGAGAGACACTTTTTTTTATCTCCAGTCTGGAGGTAAACCTGTTTTCCATCTTTGCTCATACCTTCACACAGACTTTAAAAGATATTTGAAATATATATACACACAACTCCTTAATTAGTATCTGTACATATATTTCACTACAATTTTAAGGGCCAGAGTGACAGCAGTTTCATCTGAGACCTCACATGACATTCTTTGCTGAACTAGAATGCAACATGCCAGTGTCACGTTGTGACGGTACCTCCATAAGGCTTTATGGAAATATGCTTAGAATGTGTTTTATGCTACATATGCCATGTAACATATCTCCGTAAAGGTTGTGATCTACTGAATGTATTAATCCTATTTGTATGCATGTATCATTTTTGTATTCAAAGTTATGAATGTTATGAATGTTGGCTGTGTACTGGCTTGGTTTCTAAATAACCTTAGTAGAGCATTTAGTCAGTTCCTGGAGAAAGGAATGTTGAAATTAAGTACCTAATCAAGAAACACTTAAAGGACAATGGATCTTGGAATGCTCCAATCCACATAAGAAGTCTACTTGAGGACATTCAAGGTAGCATGTATACAATGGATGCTACCTGTAAAAACTGTGAGTCGTGCATGGACAAGTGACTGCCCAGGTGACTCCTAAACTCCATCTTGAAGCTGGACTTTGCATAGGAGTGAGGAGGGGGGTCTCCACCCACAAGAGAAAGTCTATTTAAACCTCTGGGAGACCCTCTCCATTTTGTCTTCAGTTGGCTAAAGAGAGGAGCCATCATGAAGAATCCCCTAGCTACCACCTGAGCTGGAACAAGAGCTGTACCAGGGGAAAGAATTGTGCCCAGGCCTGGAAGGTGTCCAGTCTGAGAAAAAAACTTACTGAAGCATTTCTGAGGGTGAGATTATCTGTATTCAGTTTGATTAGACATAGATTTGCGCATTTTATTTTATTTTGCTTGGTGACTTACTTTGTTCTGTCTGTTACGACTTGGAACCACTTAAATCCTACTTTCTGTATTTAATAAAATCACTTTTTACTTATTAATTAACCCAGAGTATGTATTAATACCTGGGGGAGCAAACAACTCTGCATATCTCTCTATCAGTGTTATAGAGGGCGAACAATTTATGAGTTTACCCTGTATAAGATTTTATTTATTTGGAGGTTTGACCCCATTGGGAGTTGGGCATCTGAGTGTTAAAGACAGGAACACTTTTGAAGTTGCTTTCAGTTAAGTCTGCAGCTTTGGGGCACATGGTTCAGACCCTGGGTCTTTGTTGGAGCAGACGGGTGTGTCTGGCTCAGCAAGACAGGGTACTGGAGCCCCGAGCTGGCAGGGAAGACAGGGGTAGAAGTAGCCTTGGCACATCGAATGGCAGCTCCCAAGGGGTTTCTGTGATCCAACCCGTCACACATGTGTCCTGTAACACTCTTGTCAGTTGTCAATAAGAGGTTCTTGGGTTGCACTGGGACAGGGGATACAGAGCTGACACAGCTCTATGCAACTTTGGAGATTTCCCCATGCCTACCAGAATCCTAGCCAGACAGTCAAGTTTTTTTCTGCCTACTTTACAATTCCTGAGTGGCACACAGCAGGCAGCATGAGAGCCCTATGTCTCTGGAAGTGTGTGGGCAGCTCTCATTGAATGCCTCCCTTTCCATGTGTTATGATAACAAATGGAATCATCTGAGGTGCTCAAGCTAACACCCTCTTGTGTAATTAAAAAGTGGCTGCAGGGAGAGCATTTTCAGGGCACGGGGTTGTCAACTGTGGATTTCATTTTCTATTTTGTTTGATCAGAGCCCAAGCTGAACAGCTCATTTATTCTGCAAGACTTTTGCTGGTGCGGACGGATAGATGTTTAAGTAAGTGTCACAGGAGAATTTATTAGTTATTTGTTGGGAATTTGGAGAATTTACTATGGTTTTAAGACTTTACTTGAATGGTTGTTTTAACTGTGAAATAGTTGTACTTATACCCAGTGCATGAGATGAACACCTTTGAGAAGTCAAAATGAATCAATAAACCAGTTTGGCCAGTAAATTATAAATAACATGGATGTGGAAGGTGTGAAGTAAAGCAGTTTGGACTGTAAATTATAAATGACATAGAGGGGGAGGGTGGAATGGACTTGCATTGCTGTTTAGAGTGCCCCAGAGGCTCACTGTGGAAGTACTATTGATGGCCCCTGGAACATTCAGACCTCCTCACCATAGGGAGAGTTGTTGGGACAACTCACAGAAACAACCTAGCTGTGAGAGGATTGAGTTATCTTTTAATTGCTCTGCAATGCAGTTATATACTGCAATGGTGGTCTCACTAGAGATTAGATTAGATAGGAGGTAAAGAAAGAAGAGTGTGGAACCCTGGGGACCACCCTTCCCACTCAAGAATGTTTTAAATGTATATGTTCTCCGTGTGTGTGTCTTAGATGACTATCTGTGATAGATTTCCTTTCTTTATTTTTTCCCTGCCTTCTCATGGGTTTATGGATCCAAGGTAATATGTATAGGGAGATCGGAATTGCATGGTTTTAACCAGGGGTGGGCAAACTATGGCCCATGGGCTGCATCCGGCCCGTCAGACCTTTTAATCCGGCCCTTGAGCTCCAACTGGGGAGTGGGGTCAGGGGCTTGCCCGCTCTGCGCATGCCATGGCCCACGCGGCTCCCAGAAGCAGCGGCATGTCCCCCCTCTGGCAGTAGGGGCAGCTAGGAGGCTCTGCACGCTGCCACAGCCCCAAGTGCCACCCCCTGCAGCTCCCATTGGCCGGGAACCACAGCCAATGGGAGCTGCAGGGGCAGCACCTGTGGAAGGGGCAGCGCGCAGAGCTGCCTGGACACACCTCAGCATAGGAGTTGGAGGGGGGACATGCTGCTGCTTCCAGGAACCGCTTGAGATAAGCGCTGCCTGGAGCCTGCACCCCTGACCTCCTCCCATGCCCCAACCCCCTGCCCCAGCCCTGATCCCCCTCCTGCCCTCTGAATCCCTCAGTCCCAGCCTGGAGCACCCTCCTGTACCCCAAACCCCTTATCCCCAGCCTCATCCCAGAGCCTGCACCCTCAACCAGAGCCCTCAACCCCCCCCCTGCATCCCAACCTCCTGCCCCAGCCCAGAGCCCCCGCCTGCAGCCTGAACTCCTCATTTCTGGCCCCATCCCATCCAGAGCATGCACCCACCAGCCGGAGTCCTCACCTCCTCCCACACCCCAAACCACAATTTCGTGAGCATTCATGGCTCACCATACAATTTCCATACCCAGATGTGCCCTCAGGCCAAAAAGTTTGCCCACCCCTGGTTTAAACTGAAATAGCTGCACCAATTGGTACCGTCAGCAGACTTTCAACTTTGCCCATTTTATGAAGTGTAGAGACTACAGCTTAAGCCCAAGGCAGATTTGCAGCATGGCAGCAATATTTTTTAGGGCAAAAATCATCTGAGCAGAATAAAACTTTATGTCTTTGTTTTAAATTTCTTTCTAGCACCATTATTTTCTCTAATTCCCACAGCTATCTCCCGAGGCACCACACTGTGAAGGTGATACCAGCTCAGGGGAATGGGTTTGAAACAGTTGCAGGCTTCCTTACCATCACATCCTACTAATCAATATTCACTTCTGGTCAACAATATGTTTAAGGTAAATGATACCAGGATAATACTAAATCCATCATTCCTCCCTGCAAGAGTGACTGCTCTCAGCATTCACATGACCCCAACTCCCTGCAAGTTTGCCACAATCACATTATCTGAGGCAGTCCATGATGACACAGAGTAAAGCAAAATGTAAGAGAGAGACAGATTCATTCCTGGAGGTGCAGTTTGCTCTTATGGAACCCCTCTATTGAATGATGTGACCAGATGCTGTGTCCTGATTTGTTTATAGCCAATCACTCCTGCAAACATTCTACTCTCAGCTGACTTTCCACCTTAAGACATGCTTTGGGGCTGCCTACTTCACTGTATGCCTGACCATAACTCCCCCTCCCCCAATCTTAAACAACAAACAGAGGGCGGGGAGGGGGGGAGAAACAGACCAAATACTGTGTTTTTGTCCCAGTGTTTATGTTGTCTCTCTCCATCCCTTTGTCCCCTACCCACAATCGTTTATAGCTGTTAATTACCATTCTGCAAGGTAGGAGTCCTTAGAGATGTAAAGAAAGTATCTTCAACTCCATATGGCATCAGTGGGAGTTGAGGGCGCTCCTCAAGTAACATATTAAGTTGCTTACGGTCTGCTCCACACAGAAGTGATCCTGTCTTGTTAGTCCCTTGTACCGTGCCTTGCCCATCAGTGACACTATGTAACAGTCATTAATAAATGATGGGAACTGCAATTTGATAGGGTTTTTAAGTAAGTAATCACTGTTTCTTAGAAAGCCCAGAAAGCAATGCAACTGGCTATCGCCAACCTATTTTAACAGGATGGCTCCTGCAGGTTCTGCTGTCACACTCATTAGTACTAACACAATGATTTCAGCTTACAGAAGTAAAAATTAGTGCACCGTGAGCACCATAAGTGGATCATATCCTTTACTTTGACCCCCTGAACCTATTGTATCATATATGTTCCAACAGCAAGACCTTTTTTAGACATCGATTTTATACTGTCGATTGTGTACGTCCCCACTAAGTGCATTAAGTCAGTGGAGTGCGTCCTCACTTCCATGGCTAGCATCGACTTACAGAGTGGTGCACTGTGGGTAGCTATCCCACAGTTCCCGCAGTTTCCACTGCCCATTGGAATTCTGGGTTAAGCTCCCAATGCCTACCAAAAACATTGTCGTGGGTGGTTTTGGGTACATGTTGTCAGTCGTCCCTCCCTCCGTGAAAGCAATGGCAGACAATCATTTTGCACCTTTTTTCCTGGGTTACCCGTGCAGACGCCATACCACAGCAAGCATGGAGCCTGCTCAGCTCACCATCACCACTGCTGTTGTGAGCATTATAAACACCTCGCGCATTATCCTGGAGTATATGCAGAACTGGGCTAAGAGATGCCAGCACGAGGAGGATTTTGATGAGGACATGGACACAGGTTCCCAAAAGCACGGGCTGTGGCAATTGGGACATCATGGTGGCAGTGGGGCTGGTTGATACAGTGGAACGCCGATTCTGGGCCAGGCAAACAAGCACAGACTAGTGGGACCGCATAGTGTTGCAGGTATGGGATGATTCACAGTGGCTGCGAAATGTTCGCATGCCTAAGGCCACTTTCCTGGAACTCTGTGAGTTGCTTTCCCCCACCCTGAAGTGCAAGAATACCAAGATGAGAGCTGCCCTGACTGTTCAGAAGCAAGTGGTGATAGCCCTGTGGAAGCTTGCAACGCCTGACTGCTACCGGTCAGTCGGGAATCAATTTGGAGTGGGCAAGTCTACTGTGGGGGCTGCTGTGATCCAAGTAGCCAATGCAATCATTGATGTTCTGTTAACAAGGGTAGTGACTCTGGGAAATGTGCAGGTCATACTGGATGGCTTTGCTGCAATGGGGTTCCCTAACTTTGGTGGGGGGATAGATGGAACGCATATCCCCATCTTGGCACTGGACCACCTTGCCAACCAGTACGTGAACCGCAAGGGGTACTTCTCAATGGTGCTGCAAGCACCTTGGATCACAAGGGACATTTCACTGACATCAGCGTGGGATGGCTGGGAAAGGTGCATGACACTCACATATTTAGGAACTACGTGCTGTTTGAGCAGTTGCAAGAAGGGACTGTCTTCCCAGACCAGAAAATTAGTGTTGGGGATGTTGAAATGCCAGTAGTTACCCTTGGGGACCCAGCCTACCCCTTGCTCCCATGGCTCACGAAGCATTACACAGGCAGCCTGGACAGTAATAAGGACCAGTTCGATTTTGAGCAGCCAGACACCAGGGCGATTAGAAGAGCCCAGCAAGGTGCACTGTGCATCAGAGAGGCTTTGAAAACCAGTTTCATGACTGGCCAGGCTTCGGTGTGACAGTTGTGTGTGTTTCTCCTTGATGCAAACCTGCCCCCTTTGTTGATTTTAATTCCCTGTAAGCTAACCACCCTCCCCCCTTCGAAAAAAAGTAACCATTGTTTTGAAACCATGCATTCTTTCTTTATTAATTAAAAAAAATGAGATAACGGACAAGGTAGCCCGGGTGGGGTGCGGGAGGAGGGAAGGACAAGGCCACATTGTTTATTGTAGACACAGTAAATATCAAACTGTTTGAATGACAGCTTTCTGTTGCTTGGGCCATTCTCTAGAGTGGAGTGGCTGGGTGCCCGGAGCCTCCCCTCCGCCCCCCACGTTCTTGGGCATCTGGGTGTGGCGGATATGGAGCTTGGGGAGGAAGGCATGCACTTATACAGTGGATGCAGCGGGGGTCTGTGTTCTTGTTGGCTTTCCTGCAGCTCCAACAGACGCTTCATCATGTCCGTTTGCTCCCCCAACAGACACTTCATTATGTCCATTTGCTCCCCCATTAGCTTCAGCATCGCGTCCTGCCTCCATTCTTCGTGCTCAGTTAATTCTTTCCTGGCCTCTCCCACTGAATGCCTCCATGCATTAAGCTGTGCCCTATCAGTGTGGGAGGACTGTATAAGCTCGGAAAACAGATGGGGGAGCATAGAAACATTTGCAACTGTGGGGAAATAAAAAGGGAAAGTAAAATTTAAGATGATACATTTCTGAGAACAAAAGGGAGACTCTTTCACAGCAGACAGCACATGTGCTTTAGGTACAAGGTCACATTTTGCCTTTTATATTGAGTGCCTGCCGGTATGGTGACACATCACACACGGGCAACAGAATTCGGCAACAGAAAGGGGGCAGGCAGCCATGGTAAGCCTTTTGGTATGCGGGTTTGGCTTCTTATGCCTTCATAACCTGTGGGAATGTTTTCCAACTGCAGCACCCTCCTTTCCCAGAGCAAGCAATGGGTTGGGTTTCACATTTAAAAGGAGGGGCTGCGGTTTTCAGGTGGATGTGCAGCACACACCTACCACCACCCCACTGCGTGGCTATTCTCCGGGATGATCTCTTCTCCCCTCTCCCCCGATGCATGGCTATTCTCCGGGATGATCCCTTCACCCCTCTCCCCCGACGCGTGGCTATTCTCTGGGATGATCCCTTCATCCCTCCCCCTCGCCACTTGGCTCTCTGGGATGATCCCTTTTAGCCAAGCGCAAACAGCCCAGCATGAACGAGGTCCTTTTTACTGTTCCCTTACAAAAATTCCCCTATGAATGATAATACTCTACTGAGGCTAACACAGAAAGATATAGACCGAATTTTGCTTGAATGTGACCAAAACCCAGGACCATTTGCTGCCATGCTTTGTGCTGCAATGATTCCAGAATACTTGCTACTGGCTTGGCGTGATAAAGTGTCCTATCGTGGAATACAAAATAAGGCAGCCCTCCCCAGAAACCTTCTGCAAAGGCTTTCAGAGTACCTCCAGGAGAGCTTCATGGAGATGTCCCTGGAGGATTCCCGCTCCATCTCCAGACATATAGGAGTTTTGTGGATAAGGGAGAAGCTGTGGATGTGGTATACCTAGACTTTAGTAAGGCATTTGATACGGTCTCGCATGATATTCTTATCGATAAACTAGGCAAATACACTTTAGATGGGGCTACTATAAGGTGGGTACATAACTGGCTGGATAACCGTACTCAGACAGTTGTTATTAATGGTTCCCAATCCTGCTGGAAAGGCATAACGAGTGGGGTTCCGCAGGGGTCTGTTTTGGGACCGGCTCTGTTCAATATCTTCATTAACGACTTAGATATTGGCATAGAAAGTACGCTTATTAAGTTTGCGGATGATACCAAACTGGGAGGGATTGCAACTGCTTTGGAGGACAGGGTCATAATTCAAAATGATCTAGACAAATTGGAGAAATGGTCTGAGGTAAACAGGATGAAGTTTAACAAAGACAAATGCAAAGTGCTCCACTTAGGAAGAAAAAATCAGTTTCACACATACAGAATGGGAAGAGACTGTCTAGGAAGGAGTACGGCAGAAAGGGATCTAGGGGTTATAGTGGACCACAAGCTAAATATGAGTCAACAGTGTGATGCTATTGCAAAAAAAGCAAACATGATTCTGGGATGTATTAACAGGTGTGTTGTGAGCAAGACACGAGAAGTCATTCTTCCGCTCTACTCTGCTCTGGTTAGGCCTCAGCTGAAGTATTGTGTCCAGTTCTGGGCACCGCATTTCAAGAAAGATGTGGAGAAATTGGAAAGGGTCCAGAGAAGAGCAACAAGAATGATTAAAGGTCTTGAGAACATGACCTATGAAGGAAGGCTGAAAGAATTGGGTTTGTTTAGTTTGGAAAAGAGAAGACTGAGAGGGGACATGATAGCAGTTTTCAGGTATCTAAAAGGGTGTCATAAGGAGGAGGGAGAAAACTTGTTCACCTTAGCCTCTAAGGATAGAACAAGAAGCAATGGGCTTAAACTGCAGCAAGGGAGGTCTAGGTTGGACATTAGGAAAAAGTTCTTAACTGTCAGGGTATTTAAACACTGGAATAAATTGCCTAGGGAGGTTGTGGAATCTCCATCTCTGGAGATATTTAAGAGTAGGTTAGATAAATGTCTATCAGGGATGGTCTAGACAGTATTTGGTCCTGCCATGCGGGCAGGGGACTGGACTTGATGACCTCTCGAGGTCCCTTCCAGTCCTAGAATCTATGAATCTATAATCTATGAATATGAACAGACCTTTCCAGTAGCTGTACTGGCCACGAATGCATCCCAGTTCTTCAGGGCAAATCAAACATTAAACACTATTGCTTTTAAACCCCGTACTGTAGTTACAAATGTGTACTCACCAGAGGTGCCTTCTCCGGCTTCAGGATCGGGGATCTCGCCTTGGGAGGGTATTGGCTCCAAGGTGATGAAAAGGTCCTGGCTGCCGGGGTGAACGGATTCACCACTTGCCTGCTGCGCATTCTCCTCCTCCTCATCCACAAAATCCTCCTGCCCTGTTCCGTGAGACTCCCCCCATGCAAGTATCCACGGACAGTGGTGGGATAGTGGTAGGGTCCCCCCCAGAATGCCATGCAGCTGATCATAGAAGTAGGCTTGCCTGAGCTCCTTAACTTTCACATGGCACTGCTGTGTGTCCCTGTTGTAGCCTCTGTCCAACATGCCCTGTGAGATTTTGGCAAATATATTAGCATTTCTTCTTTTTGATCGGAGTTCGGCCTGCACAGATGCTTCTCCCCATACAGCAATCAGATCCAGTGTCTCCCTTTCAGTCCATGCTGGAGCTCGTTTGCGATTCTGGGGGGGGGACTGCGTGGTCACCAGTGCTGCTGAGTTCGCCACGCTGACCAAACAGGAAATGAAATTCAAAAGTTCCCGGGGCTTTTCCTGTGTACCTGGCTAGTGCATAGGAGTTCAAGGTGCTGTCCGGAACGGTCAGAATGGAGCACTCTGGGATAGCTCCTGGAGGCCAATACCGTCGATTTGTGTCCGCACTACCCCAAATTTGACCCAGCAAGGTCGATTTTAGCGCTACTCCCCTCGTTGGGGAGGAGTACAGAAGTCAATTTTCAGAGCCTTTAAGTCAACCGAACAGGGTTGGTTGTGTGGATGCAGTCATTTTTAAATTGACCTAATGCGGCTAAATTCGACCTAACCCCGTAGTGTAGACCAGGCCTAAGGAAAAGATCAACACACAGGGGTCATTTCTGCACTGAAGAGACAGATAATTCTCCACACACTGTTGCCACGTCTAATACTAAATACTGCTGTTTTACAGTTATCTCACCTCAGTCAGAATTTTCAAATTCGATGTTTTAGGAGTCTACGCTTGCCCTGTCACCTTTCCTTGTCAAACACTGATTATCCTCTTCACAGTGAAACTGCGCAGTCGAGACACAAATCATGTTTATGTGTCATGTTTATTTGTTGCAATACAGAAGTTACAGACAATATCCATGCAGCAGACTGAGGAGCATCCCTCTGCTGGAAAGTGATATAACACTGCACACGGCCCCATGTGAGCTGTTATCGAAGAAGGGAAGGTGACAGCCTCATTCCCTTCCTTCATGTGCAGTTCATGCTCCTTGTGCAGCTATGCTCCTCCTGCTGCCATTATACCAGCTCTGATTTATTCCTTGGGACACTGAAAACAGTACAGTAACTGCCTCTATTTGCTGCACTGCCGGTGGAGCTGACAGCCAGGATTTATTCTGGCATGAATCTTGACCTCTACAGAAAATGGACAGAGACTGTGCTCATCTCTCTCTTGACTAAAGTAGCAGCATGAAAGAACATGTTTGCCTTGCTCTATACTGGCCCCTATAACACTTTATGGTCTCTCTGTTAAATATAATGAATGCACTTTGTGCTCTAATGAAGAAGTTTACTCATAGCTTAGAGCAGATCTGGAATGTGAAAAAAAAGTGAGTTTTAGAGGTGAAAACTACTTCTCAGTGTAAGGAGGGAGCAGATGCTGCCTTAGGGCATTAACATTATCCCATTAAAACTAGAAATGGGCTAAAACTGAAACCTCACCCCCAATCTCATCTCTCATATTTTGTTTCTGGTATGGCACCAACATGGGAAAGGGCCTCTTTTTTAGTTCTGGTTTGAATGGGGAGACATTTGCTGTTCTAACATCTAACAGGGTGAGGAAACAATGCCTTTTGTCAGATAGCAGGCTTTCTGATATGGGAGGTATCTTTCTAAAAGATATGCTCTGGGAATTATTTTGAAGAAGTTCTATGGCCTGTGTTATACAGGAGGTGAGACTAGATGATCACAATAGTCCCTTCTGGCCTTGGAATCTATTAATCGGTGAATTTACATTCTGTAATTTATCTTCCCAGAAAGAGGGGCTAAAAACTTATATTTTTTAAATGAAAGCTTAAAATCTAGGAAAAATATTCAAATTCTCTGTAGAGAGATGCTAAATCTGAAGAATTTGTGGATCCTCTGTGCATGAATTTCTATGACCATGCTTATCTCTTTCCTTCGCCCATACTTTCAATTTTGTAAGCCCAATAAAAGCAGCACAATAATTTTTTTTAGAAGTAGAATATACTGCATCCCTACATTAACTGCTGTTTAAAAGAGGGGACAACCTGCTCTTCTCCAATGTATGTCAGCATAATGCTTTTCAAAGACTTTTCTTCAACAAAAGATGATGCTGTCCATCCATACTAAATAGTAATATCTTACAGATGTTCCTTCATATTTTATTCTTGTAATGATTAAAACATTAAATAATATTGGGAAGGATTTTTCTTTTATCTTCCCAGTTTTCTAACAGCAACTTTCAGCAACAAGTCTTCTGCATTGCTGCACTGCCAAGATAATCTATAATGCTACTTTTTCATGTGAACGTGACAGAAGTTCAGTCTTTTCCTTATGTATGGCTCTTAAGCTCCTTTTATTCAGATATTTTTTATCACATGTCCTAGTTTCACTAATGCAGTGGAATAATGAAAAACAGGAAATTGGCTTTCACCATTAATGCCAAATCAAAGTTAAGACAAAAAATAAAAAACTGGAAGTATTCTGAAAATGTATATAAAAAGTACAATGTTCAGCTAAAAAGCACACACTTCATAGTTTCAAACAATGCATAAATAGGGTGTGATCCAAAAATTAAAGACTGTAGCTACACAAGAGGGCAGAATTGATGTTACACAGGAAGACTTAATTCTGGCATTTCCAAATTTTGAATGCTTTATTTTGCATCTTTGACAGTGTTCCTTTAATGTAATATTTGTTTGGTTTTTGGTAAAAAGAAAACTGGAAAAAAGACTTATTTATGCAACTCTAATGTACTCCTGCATGGGCCATCAGCAGGGTTTGAATTTAGGGCTTGCAGATCCACCCCACAGATTTCTACGAGTGGAGCTAAAGGAACAGCTCCATTAACAGATAGCAGCAGTAGGCTGCTATCTCCAGCAGACACATACTTTGCCCTTGGGTGCCATAACTATTTGCTAGACAATAACAGAATACTGGGAATCAGGTCTCTTCGGTTTTATTCCTGACTCTGGAGGGGAGTGTGCTTTGATGCTTAAACTGGAGACTGAGAGTTATGTCTACTGGGTGCTATTAGTTGTTAATGGTGCTTTGCATTTACAGAATGTTCAGTTAAAAGTGGGTCTCAAATGTGGGTATGCAGAAGTAGCCCCATTCCATAGCTGATTGGAATTTAGGAAGCTATTACACTGATGATACACCAGACAACAGATTCTGGAGGGCACTCAATTTTAGCTGTGTTGACTCTGCAGGCCTGTCAGGAGTCAAAAGCAATCAACTCTGTCTTTGGCCACCAAATATGAAACTACTGTATCTGAAAGAAAGTTTCTGGAGTAACCATTTTATATGCATCTTTTTTGTACCTGTAATAAGGCAGGGGTTGTCACCAGATTGGTAAGGACTCACTCTCCCTCTGCACCCCCATCTCTTAGGCAGTTTTATTGTCCAAACTTAAACATTCAGTTCCTCAGATTACCCTTTACACTCCATGTTCTCACTGCCTGGCTTCCCAAGGGATTCTGGTGGCAGTGGTACTGCTCTCTCTCAACCAATTGTGACTCACTAAATTGCTTTCTGATCCTTCATAGCCTCTGGTGCAGCCCTGCCCACTTAATTGGCCCAAGTGGGAGCACCTGTTTTGGCACAGTGGCGATGAATCTACTTCAGTTAGGGGGGCCAACCATCCTGTAACAGTGCCCTTTTCTTGTTCATGGCCATTTGTTATTGTAGAACTTTAGAGATTTTATGGCTAGTTTAAAAATATCTTCTCTTATACATATGCAATATCCACCTTTATGATTAATAATGCAAATATCACGAGTGGTCTTCTAAGAAGACTGATCCCTTTCAAAACTTAAAGAAGCACATTCACTCCACCCCCTGGCCTGATCATAAATTAGGACATATTCTCATCAATGGAAGAATGAGATATTACTACTCTGTGTTAATCAAAGTCTGAGATCATGTTCTAATTTAATCAAAGAGTGAAGAACAACCTTTACCAGTAAATGCAGGCATAATCATCAAATGACTGATAACTGAGGGTCAATGGTGTCATGTCTTGTAAGAAATATAAACCAGAGATGTTTAGGCAGAAGATTTTACTTATTATTAACCTTTACAATTTAACTGGGAAGAAATATTTCTTAGCAAGAATTGTGTAATGCCCATAGCGTGGCACTTGAATCTTCATGGATTTATGAACCAGTATTCAATTATATTTTTAATTCTTTCCTCACATACTGTACTTCATCATTTTACAGCTACAACGCACCATCAAATTATTCAGGACCCTGACACTTCAGAGAGACCTATTGTTTCAGGTGTATGAGAAGACTTACTGTTAGAGCCCATTTCATGTTTCATAAATTTTTATATCAAACATTTGTCCCTGACTTGCCTTCCTATATGATTGGCATATCAGATTATTTTAAAGATAAATGAAATCCCTTTACTCGTCATCACTCTTGATGCAGCCTGAAAGAGCCTATGTTGAATATATCCCTTGAAGGTGACAAAGAGACCAAAGAACATTTTGAGGAGAATTATCTAATATTTTTAGAAACTAAGGAATTTTGTTACTGGCCAGCTGAGGAGTCCAGCAAATGTTCCCCTGTGTGAAAATACAGGGTTGAAGTCACCTCGGATAACACAATTTTTTTCCCTATACATTTCAGACAGATGCTTAAAGAGCAGTTTGTCCTGTTCTCTGAGGTTAAGTGGATTGTAACAGATAGCCTTAATTTTACTAATAACAGTGTCTTTGATGTTTTGTACCACTCCTTCCTCTTTTCCCCATCCTCTTCTTATGGCACAAGTTGTAATAATCCATTTTAACATTCCAGTCATATGACTCTGCCATGGGATGTACTCCCCACACTGCCCCTGCAAGAGCTTAATTAGGCCAGATGGGTTTAATCAGCCAATTAAGGTGCAAAAAGGGGAGATTTCGGCTGTGTACAGTTGCTGACTAGGAGGAATCTCACCTGTGAGGAACAGGTGGGGGGCTTCTCTAAAGCCAGGAGGCTGGCACCAATGCCCAGTTCCTGTCTGTGAAGTAAGAAAGCAAGCAGGAGAGAAGTAGTATAGTAGGAAAGAGTCTAGGGTAAAAGTAGTAAGGTTGGTGTAGCTGCAGCCGTTTGCTACTCATTGCAGGTCTCTGAACCAGGGCCAGCTCTAACTTTTTTGCTGCTCCAGGCAAAAAAAAAGAGCGCCGCACTGCCATAACACCCCCCGCGAGCGCTGCGCCGCCGAAACCCCCGCCCCCCCCTGCCCTCCCCCCCCAAACCCCCCCCCCCCCCGACCCCTGGGCCGGGCCGCCGAAACTCCCGCCCCCCCCCCGAGTGCTGCATCGCTGAAACCCCCACCCCTGCCTCCCGAGTGCCACACCGCCCAAACCCCCGCCCCCCGAGCGCCGGGCCGCCCCCCTGCAGCGCCATGCCATGCTGCGCTGCGCCATCCAAACCCACGCCCCCCTGCTGAGCGCCGCACCGTGCCAACCTCTGCCCCCCCCAGCACAGCACCGCCGAAGCCCCCGACCCCCCAGCACTGCGCCAGCCCCAGCCCCCCAGTGCCGCGCCGCTGAAACAAAAACAAACAAAAAACCTCGAGCGCCGCCCCACCAAACCAAAAAAAACTAAAAAACCCAAGCGCACCCCGCCACCCCAAGATTGGCTGCCCCTTCCAAGCTGCCGCCCCAAGCACGTGTTTGGTCAGCTGGTGCCTGGAGCCAGCCCTGCTCTGAACTGGAATCTGGAGTGGAGGGTGGGCCTGGGCTCCCCTACTATCCATTACAGAGCACTATTCCATAGGATAGTGAATAGGAAGTCTGGCTAAGTCATTACAGGAGTGACCTTGTCAGGGCAGTAGGTGTGAAGACTGCCTGACGCTGCTTGTGGAAAGAGACTTTGGAAGACTCCCCCAAAAGGAAATTAAAGTATGACCTGGCCAGAGGACTGAGTCATGAAGCAGCTGTACAGTGACTCTGTGAGTGAGAGACGAGTGCAACAGCAGGAGATAGGGTGAATTGGGTGGAGCTAATCCCTGGAATTGTCCAAAGGGGGCACCATCTAGCAGTGAGTGAGAATCCTGTGACAGACCCATATGCTACTAGAAAAGAGAAGATGAGTGAAGTAATATCTTTTATTGCACCAACTTCTGTTGCTGAGAGAGAGGTGCTTACAAAGAGCTCTTCTTAAGGTCTGGGAAACTAGTTGCGGTTCTCAACAATTTTTTTGGTGGCCTCAGAATGCAGCCACCAACTCTTGCTGGTGTCCACTCTGATAATTTTTCCTAAAATACTTAACTAACTTTAGGAAAAACAAATAAATATGCACATATAAATGTCCAAATCATTGTAATTTATTTATGTAAGGGTGTTTTTTTTTTTTAACTCAATACAAATAATGTATAGTTGTCTCTTTCTTTACTGGACCGAAACAGAATAGAAACAAAAATAAAGTGCTTTGCATGTTCATCTTTTGTTGTTGTTTCTCTTGCTTGTTTTGGTTGCTTTTTTAAGACTTGCTAGCTAGTAAGTCAGCTGCTATGAAAAGTGATATTTGTATGTTTGTTAATATCATTTTTCACAGCAGCAGATTTGCTAGCTATCTGGGAGGCAGTGAAAAGTGATATTACCAAACATACAAATATCACTTTCCACAGCAAATTTACAAAGCCCTGGCAAGCTGGGGGACAAATTAAGCCCTGGATGGGGAGGTGGGTAGCAAAGCATAGGGGGCTGGAGGAAGTAGTGGGGCCAGGGGCAATGGGCTGGGGGATGCAGCGGCCCTACTTGGGCGGCTGCAGAAGTAACAGAGGTCACAGAAACCATGACTTCTGTGACCTCCATGACAGACATGGAGCCCTACCCATAGGTGATATGGTATTTTTTTTCTTATAATTTTCCTGTGTGAGTTCATTTGGGAGCATTGTGATTGTCTGGTTTTGCCCACATAGTGGCTGTTGGGGCATCTAGTGCTCTGGATGGAGTATGACACATGCATATCACAACATGTATCAGACCGGTGGCTCTTGAAAAGTGGGTTGTAGGGGGCGGGGGTGTTGATATTGTAGCAGTGGAGGTATGTCTGCAGGTTTTTCTTCTGTTCTGGTAGGGTCTGGTGCCACTTTGAGCTCGTGTCTCCTAGAGCTTGCTTCTGATGAGGTTGAGAGGTTGTTTGAAGACCGGACGAGGGGATTCAGGAAAGATTTCTTTTAGGATAAGATCCCCATTGAATATGGGTTTTAGTTGTTCAATGATATCCTGTTTGGGTTCTAGTGTGGGGTGGTAGGTGACAACTAGGGGTGTGCAGTTGGAGGGGTTTTCAAAAGATATTGGTTCATCCACCTTCTCTCATCCTGGGACCAACATGGCTACAACAACCAGGGCTGGCTCTAACTTTTTTGCTGCCTCAGGCAAAAAAAAAAAGAGTGCCGCCCCGCCGTAACCCCCCCCCCCCCGAGCGCCGCGCCGTCCAAACCCCCGACGCCCGCAGCCCAAACCCAGAGCACTGTGCCGTGCCAACCTCTGGCCCCCCAGCACTGCGCCAGCCCCCGCCCGCCCCGTGCCGCACCGCTGAAACAAAAACAAACAAACAAACAAAAAACCTCGAGCGCCACCCCACCAAACCAAAAAAACAAAAAAACCCCAAGCGCCCCCTGCCACCCCAAGATTGGCCACCCCTTCCAAGGTGCTGCCCCAAGCACCTGCTTGGTCACCTGGTGCCTGGAGCCAGCCTTGACAACAACAATGCATACAACCATATCACACATTTTCATATGAGCATCTCCAATTCCTTGTTTAATACTTTGGAGCCTATTATTAGTATATAGACAATTTAAAAATGTATTCTTTACATACTCATGCTTGAATTCCTCTCATGCATGACACCATTAGGCTGTTTTACATATTCGTATGTTTGTAGGATGGTTGCCCCATTACCACCACACTCCTATATTGTTTAGAGCAGTGTCTCTAAAATGCAGCCACCCAGTGGCTCTTTTTGTGGGCATAACAACCTCCTGGGTGGTGATTGGGAATAGAGGGAGCAAAGCAGTGGACCTCTTCCCTCCCTGTTGATCCTGGATGTACTGCCTTGGAGTTTGCTGGCACCACCAGCGAGGGGTGATGCTCTACCCTGCCTCTGGAGATACATGGGGCACAATGCTGGAGGAACCTTGGACTTCAAAGGAGGCAGGAGAGTTCCAAACTCACCTTCCTAAGGGCCCCTACTGCATCCTTGGGCTCCTCCCATTGCCAACGGCCCCTATTGCCTCCCCATCCATCTTCTCCCACCACCCAATCCAGTGCTTCATTTTGTGCCCCGGCACCTAATAGTGCAGACTTCACAGCAGACTTACGAGCTAGCATTAAATAAATTGCAATGATCTGGCTGTGTACATGTGCTTAATTTTTTCTAAAATTAATTAAGTATATTAGGATAAAAGTGTTAGAACAGCCACCAGCAAGAGTTGGTGGCTGCACTCTGAGGCCACCAAAAAATGTCATGGGAACCATTGGTTTAGAGCCCTCCTGACTCTGACTAATCATCCAGGAGATCGGTACCCCAACTGATGACATGGAAGCCATCAGATCAATACAACCCCTTTTTCATAGTGTTGCCTCAGTGTTCCACAAAACCAAAACCTTCTCCCCTATGCTATTTACCTAATCATCTGTTCACCTCCAGTATCTTTTGCCTTCTTTCTTCTCTCAGGCCTGGTCTACACTACGGGTTTAGGTCGACTTTAGCAGTGTTAAATCGAATTAAGCCTGGACACGTCCACACAACGAAGCCCTTTCTTTCGACTTAAAGGGCCCTTTAAACCGGTTTCTTTACACCACCTTTGACGAAGGGATTAGCGATAAAATCGGCCTTTGCGGGTCGGAATTGGGGTAGTGTGGACGGAATTCGACGTTATTGGCTCCGGGAGCTATCCCACAATGCTTCATTGTGACCGCTCTGGACAGCACTCTCAACTCAGATGCACTGACCAGGTAGACAGGAAAAGACCCGCGAACGTTTGCCAGCACCCAGATCGCCGATGAAGGCTACCAGTCTACTGCACCGTCTACCGCCAAAAGGCAGTTAGCTGCTGCTGCTGTGTAGCAATGCAGTCCCACGTCTGCCGGCACCCAGATGACATATGGTGACGGTGAGCTGAGCGGGCTCCACGCTTGCCGTGGTATGTTGTCTGCACAGGTAACCCAGGTAAAAAGGCGCGAATCTATTGTCTGCCGTTGCTGTGACGGAGGGGGAGGGGCCTGACAACATGTACCCAGAACCTCCCGCGACACTGTTTTGCATCATCCAGGCATTGGGATCTCAACCCAGAATTCCAATGGGCGGCGGAGACTGCGGGAACTGTGGGATAGCTGTGGGATAGCTACCCATAGTGCAATGCTCTGGAAGTCGACGCTAGCCTCGGTACTGTGGATGCGGTCCGCCGACTAGAGCACTTAGAGCATTTTATGTGGGGACACACACAATCGGCTGTATACAACCGATTTCTATAAAACCGGCTTCTATAAATTCGAACTAATTTCGTAGTGTAGACATACCCTCACTCAATGGATAAGCAGGATTTCCAAGAGGATATTCCTCTCCTTCAGCTCCCTTCCCAGATCGCCAAAGTCTTCCAGGAACAGTGCAACATTGTAAAGTCCTTCTGTGGTTCCTTGCTGTTTTCCTTAGTTTTGAATAACCTAAATACTCTTGTCTTGTGAGGGGATTACCCTCACTATTCACCCTAGTAATTGAAATGCTAACTTGCAGTCTTGCTCTTAAAGTGGTAAAGAGGAAAAGAGGCTTTACTTGATTGTATGGACAGTTTATATTAAGATGAAAAGGTGGTGTTAAACTTAAAAAAAAACAAAAAAAAACCCCTCAAAGCTCACACCTGCAGATTTGCAGCCCTTCCCTAGGGCTATGTCTACACTACGGAGCTTTTCTCAATACAGCTGTGATGCTACAGCCGGGCTGCTAAAAGGCACACACTGTAGCCACTGTTTATCCACAAGAGAGCTCTGCTGCTGATAAACTTCAACCCCCAATGAGCAGCATTAGCACTGTCAGCAGGAGAGCACTCCTGCTGACAAAGCACTGTTCACAACTGCGCTTGTTGTCAACAAAACTTTTGTCTTTTGCGGGGGTGTTTTTTAACATCTCTGGACGACAAAAGTTTTGTCTTTCACTTGCCAAGGTAGACCAAGCCTAGGATTTAGCATTGGAGGTAGTGTGATCTAATAGACAATAACCTGGATTGGGAGTTGGGACATGTGGGTTCTATTCCTAGCTCTGCCACTGACCTGCCGGATGACCTTAGGCAACTCACTTCACCTCTGTGTGCTCATGTTCCTCCTCTTAGGCTATGCCTACACTATGAGCTAGGGGTGTTATACTCATGCTAGCTTGAGTACAAATAGCAGTGTAGCTGAGGTAGCATGGGTATTGGCAGGGGAGGTGTAGCTGAGCTGTGCTGAGTACAAACCTGCTTGAAACAGGTGAGTACCTGAAACCCCTGTTTTGCAGTGTAGACTTAGCCTGTCAGTGTTGTCTAATTAGAATGTAAGCTCTTTGGGACAGAGACTGTTACTAATCAGAACAGTATCATGCACAATAGGGCTCTGATCTCAGTGCTTCTAGGCACTATTGTAATGCAAAAAATAAATAAAACCACAATGGTTCTCAACTTTTCCGTGTTGACCCCAGGTTACAATTTTAAAAAGTTTCAAGACCTACATCTAGCCATATTGACAAGGAAGGCAATTATGCTCTTCAACACCTGTTCTGAGCCTTTGCGTGGGTTGAGAACCAGTGATTTAGAGGGATATTTGAGATAAAAGTGAATGATGCATAATACAGTTCAGCAGCATGACAGAAAAATTATGCCTGATAGAACTTGTTTAATTTTTTGTCTTCTTTTTTAACATCCATTATGTGGAGCTGTGTGACTCAGACACTAGAACTAGCAGGACAAGTTATTTCTAATGATTAAATATATGATTAAAGAAAATGAGTGTACAAGCAGTAAAATCAGTGTAAACAAGGGTTAGACAGTTAACGGGAACACAGGAAGGCATAAATAGAACTGTTACAAGCACACATACATCCATTTAATAAGGGCTCAGTGGCTATCTTATAACAACCCTGTACAGTATTTATGCTTTCTATTTCTGCAATAAGTGATCTTTCCATTTTAGTGTCTATTCTATTGATGTTTTACATTTGCAGATAACCTGGAGGCTCTTAGCTTGGAAGCTAAACAGTGCCTGCAAACACTTCAGCACAGGTGCAGCTTTACTTGTGTGAGTAGTCCTGTTGACTTCAATAGGATTACTCAGGTGACTCAAACTACGTCTATATCCACATTATAAGGTAAGTGCCAGAGGGCCCCATCTACCAGAGCACATACATGAAGAGTCATGCTGACTTCAAGCATTTAAGTGCTTTGTGGGATAGGGGACATAATTTGTAGAAACTTTAGTTCTACATATTTCAGAATGTTTCCAAAGGGTGTCCCAGACTCCCAGCCCACTTCCAGTCTAGTTTGAATGTTGAGCATTACTTGGTTATCATTGGCTAAGAAATCAAAGTATATGAGAGAGAGCTTGGATTACCACAGCCTCCAAAATAGCCATGGCAACATCTATGCTGAAAAGTTGAGATTTATGTAACCCTTCTGCCAACTGCTTAATGGCAGCAAGAAGGGCCAGATTCAATATATCTAGGGTCCCTATTGAAAAAAATAAAGAAGGTCTAGCCGCCACTCAGAAACCTGGGAAAATTAAAAGCGCCTTTCCTGGGTGCTCTGAACAGACAGAACTTTCCCATCAGAAGCACTCTAAGACTGTGTACAAACAATGAAATTGTTATTAGGTTAGAGGGAAGCAGCCATAAACTTGGGGAAACCAGGCAGCAGAATAGATATTAAGATAGAGTAAAATATCTTCTTCTAGTAACTTTGGTAGTAACTCCATCTAATTCCCTTCCCACTCAACAATGAGAATGTCCCTTGATAGCACCACCTCACCAAACCCCACTCATATTTTGGATCAATGAGTAGCTCTTTGCAGGTCTGTCTCCAGTTCCAAGGGAGCTACTTGCCTGGTCCCACCAGGAGGCACCACCATCCAGCTTAGCAATTGAGCTTTATTAATGTGGTGGGTATGCAGAGCCTTGCCAGAGTCCACTCAGCTCCTGTACTGTGCATCATCTCTTGCAGCAAAGTCCTCAATCTGTATTATCTCTTGCAGTAAAGTTCCCATGGGCAAGAAACTAGGCATGCTTAGGACCCTTGAGCAGAATCCTGGCTGTTTGGAAACAGACTTCTTACTTTGTGGTAAGAAGCCTATCTCCCCCGTTCTCTGGGAACCCATTACTTCCCAAAATTCAGTTTCCAGTAATGGTGACTCCCCAAATGTCACTAGAGGATTGCAGATAAGTAGCCTATGCAAATAAAGCTCTGTAAGGCAGCACTTTTTTCATCAATGGATGGTGTTGAGAGCACTTTCCCTCTGACGTTTCTGGCCACGGGGCTTACACTTATAACAAATGAAGTGTTAACATCTGGTGTGTTAAAATAGTTAAATCTGTTTTGATGTATACAAAAGGCACCACCAATTCATGGTTTGCCAAGTGATGTTTTGTTGCCATGTAGAAAACAAGTTAACTCACTGGCCAGCAGCAGCTCCTGTTGAGGAAGCGAGTGTCTGTGCTGCTCACCAGTGACTCCTCCTTTAACATAGGTATCCTATGGCACTGGCAAGCTAGAGACTCCTGTCCAATTTACATGGGTTGTAGAACTGGTATACAGCTGTAACATGGGATTTTTATGGTAAAGCTGTGAAGGTAAAATTAGAGTTAACTGGAAAGTTTCTCAGTTTTATAGATGACTTCTCATTCTCGCTGTAGGAAAGGAACAGATTCATGTAAAGTTAATAAATGAGTTTCCTTGAAAAGAGATTAGAGATTAAAATGTACACAAGTTAGTGGGCCTTTGTTTCATATCTTTATATAAATTCCCCAGAGGCATTTGATTACCACAGTCTTAAATTTTGACTTGACTATTCAAAACTAGTTTTCTACTTTTTATTCTATAGAATTAGTGAAACTGGGACTAGGGGGTTCCAAAGAGGATGGAGCTCGGCTGTTCTCAGTGGTGACAGATGACAGAACAAGGAGTAATGGTCTCAAGTTGCAGTGGGGGAGGTTTAGGTTGGATATTAGGAAAAACTTTTTCACTAGGAGGGTGGTGAAGCACTGGAATGGGTTACCTAGGGAGGTGGTGGAGTCTCCTTCTTTAGAGGTTTTTAAGGTCAGGCTTGACAAAGCCCTGGCTGGGATGATTTAGTTGGGGATTGGTTCTGCTTTGAGCAGGGAGTTGGACCAGATGACCTCCTGAGGTCCCTTCCAACCCTGATATTCTATGATTCTAGGACAGATGTAGTAAAATATCTGAATAAAGAATCAGCTTAAGATCCACATATAAGTGAAAATACTGAACTTTTGTTACATTCAGTTGAAGAGAAAAAGCAATACTGCAGGTCTGCACTACCAATATGATCTGTAGAGGACGTGTTGAAAGTTGCTGGTAGAAAATGTATGAAGATAAAGAAAACCCTTCTCAAATTCTCATTCACAATGAGTCTTTCTTATCTGAATCACTACAAGAATAAAATGTTAGTAATTACTCTCAATGGACAGCACTGACTTTTGTTGAGGAAAACTCTTCGCAAAGTATTGAGCTGACACACTAGAGAGGCTCAAGCTGTCCCATCTTTAAAGCAGTAATTAATATAGGGATGTAGTATATTCTACTTCTGAAGTTTTATTATTCTGCTTTTTTGTTTTCAGAAACATAGACATAAGTAGGATTTGAAATAAGCACACAAAGAATCCAAGTTTGGCAGATTTAGGGTATCTCAATGAATGAATGATTTTCCAGCTTCTAAGCCTTCATTTGAAAAAAAATTACTTTCTGCTTGTGAAGACTGCTTGCAGCGTGCAAACTAATGCAGTACAGTATAAATAATATAGTATAGTATCTTCACTGCAGAATATATAATACAGTATATCCAACCATCAATTATCCAAAAGCCCCTGTCACTTACATGGTCAGAGAGGTATGGTCTGGACAATGGAAGTTGCCAATAGGCTCATCTCGGTGACGAAAAGGGAGTGGCAGGAAAAGGACATGAGCTATATTAAGCCTTTATACATGTAAGGGCTTCTGCATAGAATTTTGTACCAGGTAGAGTAGTGGGGAGGAGGGAAGAGTGCTTCAGGCAGCTTCAACCTCTCTTCCCGGTTTCTCCTATCATCCCTTCTGACCTCACCAGGCCTTAGCCCAGGCCACAGGGATACAGGCCCTGCAGGCTTTAAATAAAGAGTCCAAAGTTTGCATTGTCTTGCTTTTCTGAGTCTGCCTCCAAAAGGACTAAAAAGCATCACAGAGGGAAGTGTAAACTCCTTAATTTGTCTCAGAAGGGCATCAACTTATTACTGTTTAAATATTAATATTTCAGAAACATCCTGCTAATGTGCTTATTTATGGTAGCTAGCTGAACCAGTAATGCCCTGATGCTCTCTTAATTAAATCGGCAGTTCTCAAACATTTTCATAGGGTGAGCCATGCCATAATAGAGTGACTCATGGACCACTTACACACTCATTCCTAATTGCACAGATCATCTCCCTTCCCATTTGCGACCGCTTAGCAATCCTGTACCTGAAATGGTAAGATTAGCAAAATATTTAGTAATTTTAGACTGTCTTTAAAGTGATCTCCTCCCCCCCCCCTTTTTGCAAAAAGTTAATCACACCATTTTTGCAGAAATAGAGGTGGGGATCAGTGACTAAGAAGGAAAATATTAATAATGTCGTCCATTTGACAAGAGAGAAACAATTGGGACTATTTAGAAAGGAGAGGAATCAGAAGTGACATGATAGAGCTATACTAAATTATACAAATAGACAAAGCACATGTGAACAAGTGATATCCAATGGAATTTAAAGGCAAAAAAAAAACCTTCTAAAAGGAAATAAATTTTAATATTGCATATAATTAACCTGTGGAACTCAATACCACAAGATATCAAGACCAACTACTTAGTAGGATTCAGGAAAAAAGTGTACATTTATATGGCTAACAGGAACAGCCACATTTATATTAAGATGAAAAATATTTTGTGGCCACTTCATTTCAACTGGAAAAAAAATCTGGAGCACAATTTTTCAGCAAGGGGTAGATTCTGCGTCAAGTTCTTCGACCGCAGAATTATGGAATGAATGGGTCTTGGAGCTTTAGTCTGAGGCTTGATTCTTGTTAAAGTACTTTGGGGTTGTCTGAGGACTATTCTATAAGGGCAAAGTATTATCATAGACCTTTTTCAGGTGATAGAAATAGGCCTATGCAGGATTGTTCCCTGCAGTATGTTTTCTGGTGCTTTTTCCAGTCTACTTATAAACATTTCAAATAATTGGTGTTCCACCATTTCCTTGGGAGATTATTCTGTAACCTTTTCATGGTGAAATAGTCAGGATAATTTTCCTGATATTAAGTATAAATTCTCCCTTTTCTTAACTTTTATCCCCTTATTCCTAGTTATATACTATCTCAAATACCCCCCCCCCTTTGTGTTTACACCTTTCAGATACTTAATGGCTATTATGCCACCGCTTCATTGTTATTAAGCCAAGATATTGTTAGCTTTTACATCCTTATGATTGCTTTCCTTTTTGCATCATACTGGAAAGCAGAAAGTTTGTGATCATACAGGGAAAGGCAAGTGGGCTGCATGGAAGGGAAAGGTAGCTAAAGAAGGGTACGTTCCAAGTGTAGCCACATTTGCAGCCACTATGTGTGAGCTATATGTAGCCTTTGACAGGGCCGCCCGGGGGGGGGGAGGGGCAAGTGGGGCAATTTGCCCCAGGCCCCACTGGGGCCCCCATGAGAGTTTTTCGGGGCCCCTGGAGCAGCATCCTTCACTCGCTCCAGGGGCCCCGGAAAACTCTTGTGGGGCCCGGGCCCCCGGAGCTTCTTCCGCTCCGGGTCTTCGGCAGCAATTCGGCAGCGGGGGGTCCTTCTGCCCTGGGACCCGCTGCCAAAGTGCCGGGTCTTCGGCGGCAATTCGGCGGCAGAGCCCCCCTGCCGCCAAAGACCCCAGGCCCCCTGAATCCTCTGGGCGGCCCTGGCCTTTGATCATCTAGCCAGAGGGAGGAGTGGGGAGGGGATCTACAGCTTCATGTAGTATTTCTTCCTGGAAATGCATACTAACTTGGAATGCCATTTCCATTGCAAGTTACTGCTATTCTGAGTGACCCTATGAGTCAGGGTATGTCATTAGGGAGCAACCTGGCCAGGTGCTTCATTCCTTGGTGCTAGGAAAATACTTCTAGAGCACCTGTTCTTCTAATAATTCCTTGCCCTGCAAACTGGAATCTGAAAACTCTTCTATCCTAGATTACTGGGCACCTCCTTAAATTAAGGCAATGAGACTTGCTAGTGAGGTACATCAACTATAGGCTGTGTTGTGCTATATGCATATTCACATAACACGGACCATGCTCCCAAAGTCCTTTCCTGGCAGCCACCGGGCTCAGTGTAAAATCTGGGAGGGAATCATTGGGGACACTCCCTCCTGTAGTTGTTCGAAACTTCTGTTTAGGAATCTTGCAGGGACATTCCCAGGACAATGCATCTGATATACACCAAAGCAGAGTTGGACACCTCTGCTCCTCCTGCACCCAGAAACAAAAAACAGGTTGGATTTGAGGTTTTCTCTTTTAAAAAAAAAAAAAAAAACTCATTAGTTTTAATGAGAAATTAAGTCTTTGAGATGACTTCATTAGGTGACAATGTATATTCATTATCTTTAAAAGAGAGACCACAGAGTGTTGTAGGAGCATAGAGAAAATGTTTTCGTACTGCCACTTCAGCCAAGAGAGATGAGCACAGTCTGTGTCCATTTTTATAGAGGTCAAGATTCAGGTGAGAATAAATCCCGGCTGTAAGATCTGCCGGCAGTGCAGCAAATAGAGGCACTACTGTACTGTTTTCAATGTCCCGGGGGAATAAAGCGGAGCCAGTGTAGCGGCAGCAGAAGGAGCAATAGCAGAAGCAGCATGGACAGCACATGGAGGAAGGGAATGAAGCTGTCACCTTCCCTCCTTCAATAACAGCTTGCATGGCAAGTGTTATATCACTTTCCAGCAGAGGGAAATGCTCCTCCATTTGCTGCATAGATATTTTCTGTAACTTGTTTCTTTTTTGCCATACGGAAGACATAAACCTAATTTGTGTCTCTGCTTTGCAGTTTCACTGTGAATAGGATAATCAGTGTTGTGACAAGGAGAGGTGACAGGGCAAGTGTAGAATCTGAAAGCATCCAATTTGAAAGGGCTGGTAGGAGTTGCTGATTGAGGTGAGAATTGTAAAACAGGAGTACCATAATCCCTTAGTATTAGACATGACAGCAGCGTGTGGTGAATTAGCTTTCTCTTCAGTGCACAGATGACCCATGTGTATTGGTCTTTTCCTTAGTGTTGGAGTTACTCACTAGGTCTTGCTGTGGGAACATATGCAATATAGTAGGTTCAGGGGCAGGGCCGGCGCGTCCACTAGGCGACCCTAGGCAGTCGCCTAGGGTGGCAGGATTTGGGGGCCGGCATTTTGCCGCCCTTGGCAGAAATTCGGCTACGGGGGTCCTTCCGCTCCGGGTCTTCAGCAGAAATTCAGCAGCGGGTCCTTCACCCGAAGTGCCCCGAAGATGCGGAGCGGAAGGACCCCCGCTGCCGAATGCTCAGAGGAGGAGTGCTGCTGCCTAGGGTGGCAAAAACCCTGGTGCCGCTCCTGTTCAGGGGTTCAAAGTAAAGGACATGATCCACTCCTGGTGCACACATCTACCTTTTACTGCTGTAAACTGAAATCATTGTGTTAGTACAAATGAGTGTGACAGCAGAACCTGCAGGAGCCATCCTGCTTAAATAGGTTGGCTATAGCCAGTTGCATTGCTTTCTGGACTCTGTCAGAAGCCATGATTAATTACTTAAAAACCCTATAAAATTGCAGATCGCATAATTTATTGATTGTTACATAGTGTCACTGATGGACATGGCACAGTACAGGTGACTAACAAGGTAGTCATTTTGACAAGTAGATGATATTATTCCCTTGGATATTTTACAAAACATCCGTTGGTGACTTTGTACATTCTGAGGCCCCTTCACTTTCCTTAACCCCACTTCCAATCTATCTCGTGTGCTCATTCCTGTAGTATCTAGGTGATAAAATCAACAGAATCAGTCTCTGAGAATGAACTGTCTCCTCTGCTCCTTTCCTGATTAGTTGTATTTCTGTAGATTGACTGAATGACTTTCACTTTTGCAGGGAAGGTTGGATGCATCCACCTCTAAGAGCTATCAATGGCACTCCATAAGACAGCAAAAATGATGCATCATTTTAGTAATGCATGTCATTTCCCCTTCATTATCATTTGTAATTTATAGGCCATATTTTTGCTTTCAGATGCATGTGCAAGACTCCAAATTATTTAAGCTATTGTATGTTTTAGAGAGAGGTAGATGATTAGAACATGATATAAAATGTGTAAGACCAAATTGTGCTTTCTTTAGAAAAAATCAGAAATCTTGTGGGGAGGAGATTTCAAAATGGAGATGTGGATAAAGCAGATTTAATGTTTGACTGCTGTTGGCCTTGTAACTTCTCCATGTGGACGGAGAAAAAAATGTGTTCCTTGGGTGAATGCCTCTATTTCTCCACTATTGTATTGACCTTCTTCCCCCTTCAGTTCACTCCCTTATGTTGATCCCAGGAGATGTGTGTAAACCCAAAAGCATCATTTTGCCAACTTAGGTTTCAGTGGAAGACACTAAGTAGCAGTTCTATTCTCAGGATGTTAACAAACACTCAGTATCTGCTGGGCATCTGGATGCTAAATTTGCCTATTTTGTAGGAAGGGGAATTGGACTGTACAATGAACTGAGTAGCACAGAGTGAACAATTGGGTCAAACTCTGTACACCTGTCCATGTTCATGCAACCTGAACCTCAGACACTGACAGTCTTAAGGATCCAAGGCTCCGATCCTGCAAACATTTACACACACATGTAATTTTATTGATGTATTTCTACTTAAGTCAGTGGGACTACTCACTTGAGCAAAGCTATTCATGTGCCTAACTGTTTGCAAGATTGGACCTGTGGGATTAGGTTTGGGGGGTGGGGTAAGGGGAAAGGAAGAATCCACACTAAGATAACTGGAGAATCCTACAAGATTAAAAATTGATATTTTGAAAAATTTGGAAACAATATTAAAATTCTGTTCATTTAAAATTTGTTCTAGTAAAAGTAACTTCCTGCATCAGAGACAGAAAGAAAAGAGAAATTCCTGACAGGCACACTTAAACTTTAGTTCCTTATAGTTAAAGCAATTTTAGAAGACAGATTTAATATCTTGTACTGCTGTAATTCCTCTAGAGACTTTACTGTTATGGTCAGAGAATATGCTGAATCTTCTAAAATTTTTCTCTTTAAAACATCACTTATGAAAAGCAAGACCTATTTTTCTCCTCTAGCATCTTTTACTCATGACCTGACATATGCAGAAAAAGAATGATGCTGCAGTTAGATTGTATTTGATTTTTTCCTGTTACTTTTTAGGAGTAATTTAGAAGTTGATCAATAACTATATTGCATCTTAAAATAATGCTGTGAAAAGGTGGTACACCTCTACCCCAATATAACGCTATCTTCGGGAGCCAAAAAATCTTACCGCGTTATAGGTGAAACCGAGTTATATCAAACTTGTTTTGATCCGCCGGAGTGCGCAGCCCTGCCACCCCGGAGCACTGCTTTACCGCGTTATATCCGAATTTGTGTTATATTGGGTCGCGTTATATCGGGGTAGAGGTGTATGTTGTAACTTTGGCAGAGCTTGCCTGAAACACCCAACTCTGTTAGCAGGTGTTGACCCTCCTGGGAAAGTGTTAAGTGGGTTTTGCTGACTCAGTGGTGCAGCTGGCTTGTTATCGCACCCAAAATAAAGATTTAAGAAGACACCTAGAGTTTGGACCAGACAGATCCTGAGGGGAAAAGCCCTAGGAGCAGCTAAAACCTCTAGAGACAATTTAGACTAAGACAAAGCACAGGGATAGCTAAATCTGAGAAGAATATTTAGTCTGGAGTTTCATGTCATATTGGTTTTGGAATTGCCATTTTGTTAATATATCAGGCTGCAGGAGGGATGAGATTTTGTTTGCAGTGAGGCAAGGGATTCCACCCATTCCATATCAAAGATTTAAAGTGGTCTATGTAAGGATAGAGGAAAGATTATAGTCTACGAAAGGGCCTCCTGTAACTAGAATTCATTTCTAGTTTAGGGAATTGGTGAGTTTCCTTTATTTCTGGAGCAAATCTTCGAGCAATCAACAGGAACGTTTTCCATAAGTATAGTGGCATTACTGCTCTAAGTGAAAGGTACACATGCTGGAAGAGAGCATAAAGGAGAGCAACTATAGGCAGTCCTCTTGATAAGTTTCAGAGATTTGGGTTCTTGCATTTGTGACAATGACAGAAGAGTAACACTTCCCTCCAAAGTACTGTATTCAGTAAAAAGTATTTACTCAGAAAACTGCAGCAACGTCCGGCTTTACAACTTGTTTCAAAAGTGTGAAGGGACCTGAATTTCTAATCATTCTTTTTAGAAATACTCAATTTGTATTGTACACTCCATTATAAAGCACTCAGTGTGAGCTTTGTGACAAGATTTTGATGAGCACCAAGTGTCCCTTGGAAACAGATGAAGATGCAGTCTAGCATTAGCCAGATAACCTAAAGTGTTCACAAATGCATCTCACTCACTAAGAGTGAAGCTATTAAAGATGTAGGAGTGCAGTAGCACTGTCCTGAAATAGGAGTTGTAAAAAGAAATGTGTATCTTTAGCAGAGTTGATTTCTGCATTTCTACAAGAAGGAGGCAAAGTTGATTGCAAAATATATTGATTTCATATGCTATTTAGGAGTTTCAGAAGCTCTTACAGTAGGGCAGGGGTGGCTAGCCTGACAAGGAGCCAGAATTTACTAATGTACATTGCCAAAGAGCCACAGTAATACATCAGCAGCACCTCGCATCAGATCCCCGCTGCTCCCAGCGCTTCCACCTCTCTCCCTGCACCTCCCAATCAGCTGTTTTGTGGCATGCAGGAGGCTCTGGGGGGAGGGGGAGGAGTGAGGGCATGGCAGGCTCTGTGGCAGAGCCAGGGGTTGAGTAGTGAGCACATTGGCACCCGTAGCACCAGCCTTGGAGTCGGTGCCTATACAAGGAGTCGCATATTAACTTCTGAAGAGCCGCATATGGCTCTGAAGCCACAGGTTCTCCACCCCTGCTGTAGGGCTACAACTACACTACTGGCCTTTATATTATAAAAACTGCCCTTTCATCTTTTGTGACTACTACAATTTTATCATTGGACTAGATTATGTAAATGCTTATTAGCAAGATCAACATTTGTTCCTTTTTCAGATTGGCTATACATTCAACTAGCTGTAGCATAGGATTTGGAGTCAAAGTGGCCAGAATTCTGTTTTGGACTCTGCAATTGGTTTGCTATGTGACCTTGAGGAAGTCACTTGACCTTTTAAAGCTCCATTTTCCCCTAACTGTAAAAAAGGGGATAATACCAAAAAAAGTGTAGTGGTTTGTGATTCTCAGGTGAAAGGTGCTATAAGTGCAATGTATTATCATCATTATACCTAACATTAGCTATTAACTTCCTACTGTTTGGATGCAGATTTGCACCACACATCCCCACACACAGAGTGGGGACTTACCTGATTTTCCTTGGGTTGATATGTATATGCTGATCTTGCAGAACTAGCCAAGCAAGTTTCCTCTTCCTTGGATACATCCTTATAGATTACAAACAAATATGTTGAAGGGGGACTTTTCTGATGGAGTTCAGAGACAAGTGAAAGATATTGCTTTTAGGAAAAAAATTATTTGGTTTATTCTCCAGCATTGCTCATCAGTTATACTGTGTGTTTCTAGAAGCTCCACGCTACATTTTTCATCTAAGCTTATTATGGTTTGTAAATTGTTAGGTGAAGCAGTATCCTTCTTAAAATTGGTAGTCGGATCCTACCATAAATTTACTAAGGGCTTGGAAATCATTCCACATAATTTGCAGCAGAAATAACATACAGCTATCATCTTTCTTCACAAACCACCTTCACATACAACTTCCACTTGATAGTTTTTGCTGATAATAGTTTAAAATTGATTTTATTCTTTGGCAACTGGAAATCTTGCCCTGTTTCTTTTGTACATTGTTTAATAGGGAACCACTTACTAGCATTCAGCCTATTTGCTTATTTTATTTTTTAATTTTCATTAGACTCTAAGCCAGTATGGTAATATGTAGTGTTGCTGCTATGGTGCTTGTCATCAGGATTTTTAAATGATTTGTTCTCAGTAGCCTAGATGAGTGGGGTGAGACCTGTACAAACATCAAAGAAGGCAATAATCCCACCCTGAAAAGCTCATAGTTAAACCTTACAATTCCCAAATGATCTTATGCTGTCATAACCAGGTTTTTGTTATGCCACTTGCTGCTATAATTAGAGAGATTGTGAGGAGTATGCAGCATAGAAAGTGTTACTTCTGGGTGTAGGTAAAATGACAGAGAAGTGTGGGTACTGAAGCAGTTATCTGCTCCTGGGCAGCTGGATGATGCCTATCCCACCCCGCTCCTCTTTGTGACTACATCAATCCTGGTACACCCACCCATTTTCTTGGTGACGGTTAGTAACATGTGGCACCAGCTGTGGGGCACAGGTGATTAGAAAAAAGGAGAAAATTGGTTAACTGTCTCACAGCAGAGCTTGATCCATGTTCCTGAGGAGTGTGGGGCAAAGGAGTGAGGAAGGGGAACTGAATCTATTTATCATATTACAACAGCATAACAAGATTAAATTAACACATAGATTCACACCACTGACAGGTGAGGGACAGAGCCAGGGCTTTCAAATGCTGCCTCCCTCACACCAGCTGCTTTGGTTGCAGACTTAGGCCTATGTTTTCCATCCAGCTGCATAGGGCCCTGCACTTCCAGAAGCCTTGCCAGCCACATCCCTACCAGTGGCATCCCCTCGCACAGCCTAAGCCTACTTCACCTCTGTGATTCCCCTCTGACCAGCTGGCTACAGCAAAGGTCAAAGTCCTGAATGACCTGATTCTCTTCTCCCGCCCCCCCAAAGGGGAGGAGTTGTGGCTGGAGGGAGGCTGTGGAGTACCCAGAGGATGGAGATGGCCTGTAGTAGCAGTGCATCATATGTCGTCATGGGGCCAGGGGCACTCATACAGAGAGAGAGAGAGATGGCTGCATGGGCATTGCAAAGCCTAGTACTAGGCCTGAGATGCTGCTCTGTCTGTTGAAAAAGTTGTGGTGGGCAGGCTGGGGCTTGGGCCCAGTCACTCCATCAGGGCTGGACCCTATCTAGGCCCAGCCTGTTGCTAGGCAGGGCCAGGCGTCTTTAGTCCTCTCTAATGCTAGGCTCCCCACCTGCACCCCAGACTACAGGCCCCAGCAGCCTTGGGGCTGGTTCCTGCCCATCACAAGTGAGGCGGAAGTGCAAAGGCTGCTGGGGTTTGTAGGCGGCTGGTTCCCTCCGGGGCTCTGGAGAGGAGGAAGCAGCCGAGCCCCGCCCTGCCTGGGGAGGGACAGGCGCAAGGTGTGGGGGGCACGCGACGCAGGTACCTGCACGCGGTGCTACCGGTGCCATGGCTGCTATAGATGGACCGCTGGGTCCACGGCTGGGCACGGGCGAGGCGGGATAACGCCCAGGTGTGCGCCTGAGGGAGCCGCTGTCCGGGTGAGCTCCAGGCAGGCAGCAGCCGTGGAGGTGTCCCTGGTAGGACACGTGTGGGTAGAGGCCTTGCGCCATTAACTGGGGGCGCGCTTCGCCACCCGCTGCCCCGGGAGCCGCTAACGGCCTTGCCCCTCTTGGGTTAGTTGTAGCACCAGTGTACGCTGATCTCCGCTCCCTTGCATTGGGCTGCCCCAGCCGTCTGTGGGCTGGGAAGCGCGGCAGGCGGCAGCACAGGGGACTGTTGTCGGGTCCGGAGGGATGTGGTGAAGATGGTGACAGGAAAGGTGGCCCAGATCATGCGGGATGACCGGTTCGGGGGCTGGAGGTGCTGGACACGGAGCTCTCCGAGACCTGAGAGTTCAGGAGCCACAGCAGAGAGTCCCTAGCCGGTGGTGGGGGGTGGGGGGGCAGGGCTGAGGTCTCGCCCTTCACCCAGTCCCACAGCTCTTGAAGGAACCGGGGAGAATCATGCGTCACGTGTTACCCTTTACCTTGGGGAATTGTTCGGTCGGTAAAAACTCCAGGAGGCAGATTCTGCATGTCCAGACTAACTAACACAGACTGCCTGGATAATCTTTTGTTAGGGAATGGTGTGGGCTGGGGAAAGGGCTGCTGGGCTCCCCATTCTGTGAGGACCTGGGCTCAGCAACAGCAACGGGGGTTAGGCGAAAGGGGAGACTACATAGATTTTTTTTTTTCTAAAAAAGTGAATGTCAGCAACTGAATTTTTCAATAACCCATTCTCTGTCCTAGCCCAGACAAGAGAAGTGAACAGAGCTCATCCTCTTCATCTCTTGCATGTTGTTTCTATGAATGATACCTAACCATGTCTCGCTCGTCTCCCTCCCCCGCAAACTTCCTGCTCCCTGACTCTCACCCTTTACCAGTTTCCCAGCCAGGGAAGTTTTCTCTTTGCGTCATCTTCTGGAGATGGTATTATTACTTGCTAGTATATTCTGAAACATGGAGAGCAACTTCAGAAGTCTTTTTCACTGCCCTTTAGCAGTCTGTGCTATAAATCTATAGTTTGTTTCAGGGGATAAGGAAAACACAAAAGGGGTGTCTTCATGAATTCCTAGTTCCAACCCCCCATTATCTTTGTCTGGGTTATGTGTAGTAGGGTTGATTTTTTTTTCCTGTTTTGTTTTGTTTAGGTTTTGTAAATAGGTGTGGGAACGCTTCATGCTGAAGACTGATTCGGGGGTGGGGAGGGGAAGAGAATTCATTGGCTGAAGAGCTCTCCATTTATTTTGTGTTTGCTGCTATATTATTGGATTTCCTTCGTCTGCTCTGACAGGTTAAACAGCAGAGGTATCTTTCTTGAAAAATTCGGACAGTGATCAGGCACTAATGATGCACAGAAGGACTGCAGCTGCTGCCTCTCTGAGCCTATACATGTATTGTCTCTACTGCACACATTACATGCAAGGGAGAAAATTGCCTGAAATCTGCATTACTGTTGTCTTGCCTTGCTTATAAATCTCTGTCTGTGTAGGAATAATGAGCTATGTCAGAAACTTTTTAATTTACTCTATCTTAGACCTTTGTCAGGATTTTATTTCTCTGTTACATAGTGTGACAGACCCAGACCAGTGGGGTACAGGAGTCTGGTAGAGGGCAAATATACTGGTCACTGGATGAGTAGTTTTCTGTTCCCTGAGTGACCAGAGCAGGGGCTGCACTAAAGTAATCAGGAACCTGCTAGAACCAGTTAAGGCAGGCAGGCTAATTAGGACACCTGGAGCAAGAAAATCCGCCAATAAGCACAGGACCCACCAAGATAGAGGAGGAACTTTGTCACAATAGCTATAGAGTAGATTCAGTTCAGAGTTTTAATCACTGAAAGTTTTATGTTAGTGTGCCATTTATTTGCAGATTCAGTGGAGCCCCTTAGGGCCGGGGTTCTCAAACTGGGGGTTGGGACCCCTCAGGGGGCTGCAAGGTTATTACATGAGGGGTCACGAGCTGTCAGCCTCCATCCCAAACCCCGCTTCACCTCCAGCATTTATAATGGTGTTAATATATAAAAATATATAAAATATATAAAAAAGTGTTTTGAATTTATAAGGGGGGTCGCACGCTGAGGATTGCTATGTGAAAGGGGTCACCAGTACAAAAGTTTGAGAACCACTACTTTAGGGTGACTTGTTGAAATCGTTGCAAGAGTCAGTCCAGAGAGGTTCACTCAAGTTACCCACTGTGGTGTGGATTTTGTTAGGGTATTCCATTCGGTTACTTCTTGTGTAGCTAATAAGATCAACTATCACTGTCAAAACAGGTTAATGACAATGTAAGGAAGATTTAAGCATAATTGAGCATTAAAAGTAATCTTGTGTTCCAGAATTGCTTGTATTATTTCCCTCAACTTGTTTTAAAAGATCTGCACACTAATAAACTGTTCCATAGCAGAAGACAGAACAATGAGACTTGTGTGCATAATGTTGTACAAATTAGATATGTGTGTTTAAAGAAGAAAATCTAGGAATACAAGAATGATGTAGTCTGTGCTTAAAATAAGGAGGGAGCACACTTTTCCTTTTCCCACTAAAAACAGAGGAAGAATTTCCTCTCCTCAGCCAGTCCAGTGAGAGCCTCACCTCCTGTTTCAGTCTGCTTTTCACATGGGATGTGGTACTGTGCCAGATAACTTTATAACAAGTTACCATAGTTGAAAATTGAAGCTAGAGAAATTCTGACAGAAAATAAGGTGCATATTATTAACAGCGAGGGTAACTAACTATTGGAATAATTTAACAAGGGTTGTAGTGGTTTTTCTGTCACTGACAATTTTCTAAGCCAGGATTGGATGTTTGTCTAAAAGACATGCTCTAGTTCAAACAATAATTAATTCAGGGAAGTCCTATGGCCTGTATTATACAGGAAGTCAGATTAGATTATCACTGTGGTCCCTTCTGTCTTTATAATCTATGAAAACTGAATGGTAGCAAATATGCCAGTCTTTCAGTTAAAACAAACTGAAGGAGTGATTCTGGGAATTACAGATCAGTGTGCCAGAAAAATTGGTTGAAATAATAATCAAAAATAAAATCATGAAATATTAAGACTAATAGAAAAGTACTGTCAAGGTCTGAGACACAGAAGAATACATAGGAATAAATGGTCAATATTCAGGTTGGCAAAAAGGAAACAGGGGAGTGCTGCAAAGTTCTGTACTAGGACTGGAATAATAGCTAACTATATGCAATTTGGGTTCTAGTTTCTTCTTCTCTTCCACAATACTACATGGCTGAGTTTCCTGTTTATAATCTAAGGCTGCCTTTTCTTGCATGCAGTATTGCCGTGTGGCATTCAGTGTAAGCACTTGAGATAGAGCCTCTCCATTTAAAATAAGTGGCAGCAACAAGTAGGATAAATGGTTTTTCTATGAGTGGTCCTTTGCTTTGGAATGCACTTTATATCTTTGTTCTGCCAAAGCCTGAGTTATTTAACCATCTGGGCACAGTAAAAAGCCCACCTTCTTTCCGCACGTGGGGAAGTGGTGTGTTGATGGGTCATCATTGTAAAGAAGACTCATCTGGTGACAATATGGCAGAAGCTTGGGAAAACCATAGAGAAGATCACACACTGACAGTGAAGGTTTAAAAATAAAATAAGAGCAGATTTGTGTATCAGAAATCATATGGAGTGAATACAGGACATTTAGGGGTTCATGCTGAAAGGGTGTTAATCTTGGCAAGCCAGTTGCTCCTTTATGCCTTGCAGTAGGTTCTATCCCTTGAAGCTATTCTGAGAACACACACTCTAAAACATGTGACAAATTAAGCCCTTTTATTTAAAAGACAAAACTATGAGAGTGCTAATGCTGCACTTACAACACTCTGATGATCTAATACACCTCTCTGTTTCATATAGGTATCAGCGACTGAAGTGACTCAGGAAGACCTATAGTTCCTGAACTTCAGAATCAGATAAGTCTTTCAATATACAACTTGTTTTCTTCCATTCTCTACATGTTAGTATTTTCTTTATGCACCCCACTTTTGAGTCTTTAAAAGCCTACCATGCTCTTTTCAGGATTTCCAGACTGCAGCTGACTTGCCTCGCCTCACAGGATAAATGCTCAACTGAATACTGTACAATCACAGGTAAAACCCATGAGCCACTAAACTTGTTTCTTTGTCTCTCTCATCACTGTTTGATGTGAAGCATCAGTGGAGTATCAAGTCTTTGAACTCCAGAGGCCTTTGGAGAGCTTCGGGGTCAGCTATCATGTCTTGATTTCTATTGTTAGAAATTCAGCCTCAGCCATGGCCAGAATGAAGTCTGGCCAAGGCCTAGAACCCTGAGCTTTGGCAACCACCTTATTGGTTTCCCAGAACTAATTACTTCTACTTAGTCTGCTATCACTAATTGCCTCAGGTATTCTGTTCTCATATATGATCCTTAATCATGGTCTTATATCTGTCTGTTTTAAGCTCCCCAGGGCAGAGACCTTGCCTTCCTGTACTCTCATGCTCGACTTCCTCATAACGTCTTGTCCATTTCCTTCTTTTTGGGGTCCATCAGAAGTTAATACTCAGCGCTCCCTACCTGTAACTCCAACCTTAGCATCCTAAGGCTAAATAAATATTCTTAGCACCTGACTTTCCCATTAGTTTTATGAGAAATCTTGGTTCCAGTTGCTCTTTCTTTCTGCATTCACCATAGCCCTTACACCCCATCCCCAAAGCACTAAAGCTCTATGACCCATCCACCAAGTGAGCAGAAAAACGTATGCTTCTCTTTTGCCTTAACTTCCTTGCCAGGTGACCTCTTTAGCATGGGAATGCTTCTGATCTCTGTGCCTGTTCTGTTCATCCCTGGCTCCTAATACTACTTTTAGCAGCCTGCCTTTAGCTGTGTCATGTCATGAGATAAACATGTGGGACCTGGCAGGAGAAGGGAACTGAGGCAGTCCTCCCAGTCAAGCAGGGCAAGGAGGAGGTTCCCTGGCACTGGGAGGTGTCCCAAACTGGCTTTTCCTCTCCACCCATTTCCTCCTCCAAATCAGAGTGCACTCTACAGGATCTCACAGGCACCAGGAAATTGGTTACCTCTGATGAGTAAAAGCACCTTTGGACATCCCAGTGTTCCAAGGATTAAATGGTCCTGAAATAACTAGTAGGGAGGGGAAAACACCTAAATGCTTTAATTACATAGATGCCTCTTAGGAAGCATCATATTATTTTAGCGAAACATAAGTGAGTAATCATCAGTGTGTTAGCACGTAGGCCAAACTTATTGAAGATTTATATAGTTATGCTAATAGAACTGTTAGTATGTAGCCCAAAGTTACCTGAAGCTTTGTGTAGTCATGCCAAGAGAGAGAATTGCAATTACTAGCAGATGAACTTTGTATTGGTTATGGAATGGAAATATATCTAGGCCTGCAGTCCCCAAACTTTTGAGGGCTGCACCTCCTTGCCCCTCTCCAGAGCCAAGGCGGGGGACATGAACAGGGGTAAGGGTGCTGAGGCTGGGGCCACAGGGATAGGACTGGGGTCGGGGCCCGAGCCGTGGCCATGGGCCCAGGTTGGGGGCGGGGCCATTAGCAGGATCGCAATTGGGCTGCAGTGAGGGCCGGCAGCTGGGCCCACGGCCAGATACGGCTCCACTCCTGGCCCCACCCCACTCCGCCCCCAGCCTTGGCCCTGGGTGGGAGCGGAGCTGCAGATGGGCCCCCATCTGGGTGCGGAGCGGTGCCGGGGCTGGGAGCCAGGGCGGGGGGCAGGGCCGGACCAGAGCTTGAGGTGGGGTGGCCTGGACCCGCCATGCCCCCCCAAAGGTCCAGCTGCACCCAACACTTTGGGGATCTCTAATCTAGGCCATGACCCATTTTTGCAGTTGCATAAAATGTCCTAACCGCAAAGAACAAAATGACATAATTGCTTAAGATGTATTTTATAGGTAAACCACAAACCGCAAAAAAGGTAAACAAGTAGGATATAAAAACCCACAAAATTTTAACCAGTTTGGTACAGACTAAAGTGTGAATCTGCCCTCAGAAGGGTGAGTTGTATTAATATTTGCTTTTTGGTATTTGTGCTGATCTCTTGTTGTTTAATAAACTGATTGAGCCTAGGTATCTGTCTTGTTAATCAATAATCTAAATCAAACCGTCTTACAAATGCTGAATTTATGATTTTGGACGGAGAAAATTTACCAAGAGGCTGTAGAGTAAAATGGGAGACACTTTCTTGTAACAAGAAAAGTGTAATATTTGAGGGAAGACTTTGTAAATGGATTAAATTAAAAACCTCTAATGTGATGACTTTTAACCAATTTGTTACTTTGTGTAATATGATTTTTAAATTTGTTGAGACAATAATACAAACTATAAAAAGCCTTGTTGGGATACTGGAATGTCAAAATAACTGGTATCTTGGAGAGTTACGTTGGCATATGTATGTATTTTTCTAAAATACTTCATATTGTAGGATGAATCATCTTCCTCTGCAAATTTGTGTTGCCTCTAATTTGGTTTGAATCAGAAATGTTGACTTAGTAAATGTAGTACTCATGAATAGTGGTAATGTTATTTTGGTATTTTTCCATGATTGGCAAACTGTCATGCTTTTCTTTATAAAAAAAAAAGTACCTTCCCCTACTCCAGCATTAAACCTTAGTTTTTCTTTCATTTTCCTGAATTATTTCCGTGAATGCTTTTGGTTGTGGCCTTCCCTGTCTCTGAAGATACTATATTGATTGTATGCTTAATTGTAATTCCCCTAGTTCTCAAAGAGTTTGGGACCTTTGAGACACAAGTGGGGGAGTGTCACTGTGACAGCTGCTTGCTAATGCCTCCATAATGTTCCATTTCAGTTCTAGTACTCCCTGTTCTGACTTGGCTTTGGTCAGGCCTAGAGTGGGTGGTGGTAGGGATATAGATGGGGATAAGGCCTGGAGGTAGTAAGGTCAGGGATGGAGAGCTTGTATGGGAGTTGACAGAAGGGATGGGTGTCATCTTAGGCTCACCCACCCTCATGTAGCTTGTTGCATTCAGTCAAAATAAGATGGATAAATAAGGCTATCTGGGGTGGTGACCAGCATGAGAGGGAGTTTAATTACTGAGCTAGAGGTTGCAAGCTAAATTAATCCACTGAATCTATGTGGAGTTATACCTCAGAACTGTCTGGAAACAAGCTAATACAGAATGTAGCAGCCCGCCACATAGGTGGAGTGTATAACCATAAGGATATTAATCAAATGCTGTGTGACAACTGATTTTCAGGTGAAGTTTAGAATGTTGATTTTGACCTATAAAGCCCTAAAATGGTTTAGGACCTACCTACCTGGGATAGGAATTGGCAAAGCAGATTGAGCTGGAGCCCTATGGCTATAAATAAGAGTTGCTGGCAGGGCATTCTCCATCAAAGCTCAAGGACTTGGGTATTTCTCCCATTTTTCTCAGTCTGACTTTGATAACCTTCAGGACATGTTGCAAAGCTCATCTTTGTTCCTAGGCATTTAAAAATTGGAAAAATTGTTGGAGGGGGATTAGCTTGCAAGTGACCTGGGTCACAGCTGGTGAGCTATTAAGTAAGTACTGTTGAACTTGTTGGACTGAGGTTCACGTACTCAGCAGTTGGACCTAACAAATATTTATTAAGGCAAGACACTGAGGCTACATCTACACTACAGGGGGGGTCGATTTAAGATGCGCAAATTCAGCTACGTGAATAGCGTAGCTGAATTAGATGTATCGCCGCCGACTTACCCCGCTGTAGGGACGGCAGCAAAATCGACCTCTGCGGCTTCCTGTCGACGGCGCTTACTCCCACCTCCGCTGGTGGAGTAAGAGCATCGATTCGGGGATCGATTGTCGCGTCCCAACGGGACGCGATAAATCGATCCCCGAGAGGTCGATTTCTACCCGCCGATTCAGGCGGGTAGTGTAGACCCAGCCTGAGTAGTGATTAGGAGGATCTCATTACAGTTCCCTCCAGCACCGGATAATGCAATGTTACAGAATCCCTTTGTTGCAGAAACTTATTTATAATTTTTTGTTATCTTTTCTTATACATATGTATTAGTCTCTTATTTCCATATAATTCTCCTCCCCCTGCCAATACATGGTTAGTTTCAGTTCAGATTGGTCTTTTCTAGCTTTTTAGTTACTATGTCTTTTTTTGTTCTCACAGACATAGGCGCCGACTCCGTGGGTGCTCCAGGGCTGGAGCACCCACGGGGAAAAATTGGTAGGTGCTCTGCACCCACCGGCAGCTCCCCGCCCTGCACCCACCCCAGCTCGCCTCCGCCTCCTCCCCTGAGTGTGCTGAGTCCCGCTTCTCCCCCCTCCCTCCCAGCGCTTGCCACTGCGAAACAGCTGTTTTGTGTGGCAAGCGCTGGGCGGGGGGGAACGTGGTGTGCTCAGGGAAGAGGTGGGGCCGGAGTGGGGATTTGGGGAAGGGGTCCAATAGGGGCAGGATGGGGGTGGAATTAGGGTGGGGACTTTGGGGAAGGGGTTGGAATGGGGGCGGGGAAAGGGTGGAGCTGGGGCAGGGCAGGGGAGCGCGAGCACCTGCCGGCGAAAGTTGGCACCTATGCTCACAGACATGATTACACTGCAATTTCTTACACAGTTCTACTTATACTTACATTATTAAATGTTATCAGAACAGATTTAAAATCCACAACAAGCTTCTGTCCAGGGCTAAATATACCTTCACTCTCAGCAGCACTGGCTGATTTGATGTATTTTAGTTATGTCAGTGGTACCTAGATAAATGTGTTTGTGGGTGGGGAGGAAAGTGGCCTGTCTAAAGAGGTAGATGGGAGTTGTTTCCGGAGAGGATCTGGGTGCATCCCTCCACAGCTTGCAAGTGCCACAGAACAATTTTTAAACCTTATTAAAACATGAGGAAACTCCCAGACAAAAGAATTCCTGCTGGTTTGCATCAGTCATTGCATGATCTTTCCTCCCTGTTCCGAGTAGACATCCTGTGTCACTATTGCATACTTGCCCTCAGATGATGTCAGACTCCACCTTCCTTACTCATTTGATTACCGTTCTTCATGTAATGTGGAAATGAGATTGTTTTTCTTGAATGTATTTAGCTCTCTGAGTCTTCTAAGTTTCAAAACAGAAACAGGCTGGAGGACTATAAATGTCACCAAATTATTGGAAGGATTTGAGGTGATTTCCCTGCTTTTGATAGTGTCATCCTCCTCTCTGGATATCCTATCCTATCTCTTAGAACTGGAAGGGACCTTGAAAGGTCATTGAGTCCAGCCCCCTGCCTTCACTAGCAGGACCAAGTACTGATTTTTGCCCCAGATCCCTAAGTGGCCTCCTCAAGGATTGAACTCACAACCCTGGGTTTAGCAGGCCAATGCTCAAACCACTGAGCTATCCCTTTCATGTCAGATTTTTTTTTTTTTAATTTGTGGCTCATAAATGCTTCAAATGCACTTGGGGTAGTTTTTTTTTTCTAAAAGATCTCGGTTCTCACCAAGTTGGGGAATACTTTTTGTTTTAGAAAGTGGAGGAAGAAACCAGGGGGACAGCCATTTTAGACTTGATTCTGACCAACAGGGAATAATTGGTTGTGAATCTGAAGGTGGAAGGCAATTTGAAATGATTGATTGCATGATTCTGCGCAGGGCCGGCTCCAGGGATTTTGCCACCCCAAGCGGCGCAAAAAAAAAAAAAAAAAAGGCTGTGGCAATTTAGTGGGAGGTCCTTCGTTCCGAGCGGGAGCGAGGGACTGTCCGCCGAATTGCTGCGGAATAGCTGGACGTGCCGTCCCTCTCCGGAGTGGCCGCCCCAAGCACCTGCTTGGCAAGCTGGTGCCTGGAGCCGGCCCTGATTCTGAGGAAAGGAAGGAGTCAGAGCAACAGAATAAGGACAATGGACTTCAAAAAAGCAGACTTCAGCAAACAGAGAGAACTGGTAACTGCGGTGTCATGGGAAGAAAATCTAAGGGACGAAGGAGTTCAGAAGAGCAGGTAGCTTGTCAAAGTGACCATATTAAAAGCACAATTGCAGGCTATCCTGATGCTAAGGAAAGATAGGACGAATAGTAAGAGGCCAATATGACCTGAATCAAAAAGGAATCCTACAAAAAGTGGAAACATGGACAAATTGCTAAGGAGGAGTACAGAAGAATAGCACAGCATGTAGGGACAAATTCAGAAAGGCTAAGGCTGAACTAGCTGAAGCGAACTTGGAACAATTAGCAATTACATTCAAGAATTCATGAAGGAGAGATGAGGTCCCGGAGGACTGGAGAAGGGCAAAAATAGTACCTGTTGTTAAAAAGGGGAACAAGGAGGACCGACCTGAGGAATTATTGACTCGTCAACCTAACTTTGAAACATGGAAAGATACTGGAACAAATTATTAAACAGTCAGTTTGTAAGCACCTAGAGGATAATAAGTTTATAAGGAGTAGACAGCATGGATTTGTCAAAAACAAGTCATGCCAACCCAGCCCAATTTCCTCCTTTGACAGAGTTACTGGCCTAGTGGTGGAGGGAAAGCAATAGACATGATATATCCTGATTTTTAGTAAGGCGTTTGATACAGTCTCATGTGACCTTCTCCTAAACAAACCAGGGAGATGTGGTCTAGAAGAAATTACTATTAAGTGGGTGCACAACTGGTTGAAAGACTGTACTTAAAGAGTATTTTTCAATGGTTTTCTGTTAAACTGTCAGGGTGTCCCACAGGGCTCAGTCCTGTGTCTAATACTAGTCAATATTTTCATTAATGACTTTGATAATGGAGTGGAGAGTATGCTTATGAAATTTGTGGATAACACCACGCTGGAATGGGTTGCAAAAAAATTTGGAGAACTGGATTAGAATTAAAAGTGACCGTGACAAATTGAAGAATTGGTCTGAGATCAACAAAATTAAATTTAATAAAGAGAAGTGCAAAGTAATACACTTAAGAAGGAAAAATCAAATGCATAACTACGCAGTGGGGAATAACTGGCTAGGTGGTATTACTGCTGACAAGGATTGGGGGGATATAGTGGATAACAAATTGAGTCAACAGTATGATGAAGTTGTGAAAAAGACTAATGTCATTTGGGAGTGTATTAACAGGAGTGTAGAATGTAAGACATGGGAGGGTAATTGTTTTGCTCTGTTCGATGCCAGTGAAGTCTGTTAGAGTACTGGGTCCAATTCTGGGTGCCATGCTTTAGGAAAGATGTGGACAAATTGAAGGGAGTCCAGAGGAAAGCAACAAAATGATCATAGTTCAGGTTTTCTAAACCTTTTAAGAAAAATTAAAAAAAACTGGGCATATGTTTAGTCTTGGGAAAAGAAGACTGAGGAGGTGACCTGATAACACATTTGAAGATATTAAGGGCTGTTAAAAAGAAGAAGATGCGGGTAAAACACAGCAGGAGACATACAATTCTCCCCCAAGGAATTCAGTCACAAATTTAATTAACGCATTATTTTTTTTATGAGTGTCATCAGCATGGAAATATGTCCTCTGGAATGGTGGCCTAAGCATGAAAAGGCATATGAATGTTTAGCATATCTGGCCCGTAAATACCTTGCAATGCCAACTACAAAAGTGCCATGCGAACGCCTGTTCTCACTTTCAGGTGACATTGTAAATAAGAAGCGGTCAGCAGTATCTCCCGTGAATCTAAACAAATTTGTTTGTCTCAGCGGGTGGCTGAACAAGAACTAGGACTGAGTGGGCTTGTAGGCACTAAAGTTTTACATTGTTCTGTTTTTGAGTGCAATTATGTAACAAAAAAGCTACATTTCTAAGTTTCACTTTTGGGGCTGGGATTGAGGAGTTCGGGGGGCAGGAGGGAGATCAGGGGATTGTGGGAGGGGCTTGGGTGCAGGTTGTGTGCGGCGCTTACCGCAAGCAGCTCCCGGAAGCATGTCCCCCCTCCTGCTGTGAGGCGCGGCCAGGCCTGCACGTACTACGTAGGAGCCAGATGGGGTCATGCTGGCTGCTTCCTGGGAGCTGCATGGAGTGGGGCAAGCCCCGACCCTGCTCCCCGGCTGGAGCGCAGGAACAGGGCAAGCTCCAGACCCTCCTCCCCAGCGGGAGCTGAGGGCCAGATTAAAAGGTCTGATGGGCCGGATGTGGCCCGTGGGCTATTGTTTGCCTACCCTGTTCCAGGCTTATGTAAATCAATGTTGAGATATTGTAATGAATTGGCACATGGTATCCCCAGAGCAGTGATTAAGTTTGGTTCCACACATTGGACACTAGGGAGGAGAAGCTTCTGTTTCTTACTGTGAATGGAAAAAATGGTGAGGTAGATGGAAGATAGAAGCCACCCTCCTTAGAAATAATGTACTGTCTAGGAAAAGCCTTTTGCTGCTGTACACAGCCACAACAAAACTGCAGTACCGCTTCCCTGCAGGGGATTGGTCTCTTAAGGTCCCTTCCAGTCCTACGATTCCGTGATTCCCTAATCATAAAAAATATTGGCCTTGATGGAAATTTTTTGACCAGTTCTAATAGGTTCAGGCTGTGTGAAGTAAGGAATGGAAGGGAGAAGAATAGACTGCAACCTTTAAAACATTGCTTAGGGCATATCAACTGAAGATGGTATCTTTATTAGTTTATGGAAATGGTTTGGCTGTAGGCAGATCTGCTGTATAAAATGTGTTATGAACCTGGACAGATTTCAGTATAATCTCTTTTAATCAAGATGCTTCAGATCTCAGTGCTACATAAATGGATTTGTGTTTTTTAAACAGCAACTTTACTGTCGTCATCTTGCTCCTAATCTTGTCAATATATTGTCTCAAGTGCTTGCCCCTATTTTAGAATCTCTGGATCAGGGTGGCTAGGATAGGCAGGAGGACATAGAGTGACAGAGAGGCTTGAAGTACTGTCTCAAAAGAAGGTTTGCAGAAGGCACTGGCTTCCACTTGGGGCTTTATAGCAGCACAGTAATTCTCTATCTTGATTAACTGGCTGAAAATCAAAAATTGATTTGAAAATGGGGCTATGGTGCCTCTGTATGGCTCTTCAGGTGCTGTATAGTTCCTAAACTCTGCATTGCAAATGCATTATTTGAATTGAACAGCATGGGAGCATACTTGGCAAATACTACTCTGAAGTCTTACAGGAGCAGAGCTCTGAACTTTGAGACTCAAAATTGGGAAAGGCACTGCTTGTGGCAAGCCTCCACTGCTTCGTTAAGGCAGTGGTTTTCAACCTGTGGTCTGTGGACCCCATGGGATCCACAGACTATTTCTAAGATTTCCAATGGGGTCTGCACCTCCATTCAAAATTTTTTAGCGGTCCACAAATGAAAAAAGGCTGAAAACCACTGCTCTAAGGCAATATCTCAGCCTGTTCTGTCTCAGGGGACCACATGCAGGCTGATTTTGTGCAGATTATCAAATTAAAATTGTTACAGAACCTGTCACACAAACTGGGTGCCTTGGCTGCAGAGATTGAAATAAATATTGTTGCATAATATATGGAATCTTGTCCAGAGGTGAGCTGTTAGCAATAATGAGGAAGGGTGGGGCAGTTGAAACACCCTGTCTTAATTCAGTAACCAAGCTCAGTGTTGACACTTCTCAATTCAGTAAGTAGATCAGCAACAAAAGGCAGGAGCATTAAGGAGCATCACTTGTCCAGATTTAACATCATACACCCAGGAGAGGAGTGAGTTTTCTTTGTTTTGTATGGAATGTGCACTAAGTTTTTTGCAATATAAAAAAAAAATCTTTTTAAGGGAGAGAGAACCTCCTTTCTTAAAAGTAGTTTTTAGCAATTAAGTTGCTTTGATATGGGTTTTTAATATAAACTATACGTAATGTACAGCAAGGTGAATGTTACATTAACGATAGTACATATATCTTCATACATGGTGAAGGCACTGTACATACACTAACTAGTGAAACCTGTCTGTGAGGCAGGTAAGTGAATAATACTATCTTCATTTCACAGAATAGAAAACTCAAGCAGAAGTTTTAAGTGGATGATCTGGTATTTCCTTCTAGCCTTAAATTCTGTGACAGTGATTTGTCCAAATCCACAAAAGCTTGGGCTTAATTACTCTGTTAAATTTCTGTTGTAATAACTCGTAACTTTTTTTAAGTTCCTGGAAAAAAATTGTTTTAACTTAAAAAAAGAAAATAGGGTGGTGGTGGTGAGAGTTTAAAATCCTGGCCCATTGACATCAGGGGGGCCAGGAACTCACCCTAGATATTTATATTATATTTTAGAAAATAATCAGTGTTCCAACTAAAAACAAAATAAAGTAATATGCTTTACAGTCTTCTCTGTTTTCCTTCTAAGTTATTTTTTTATGGCAAGCATAATGTACCTATTTGAACTGGGTTAGTGTGGTACTTATTGTCTAGAAAAGACAGGAGGCTGTGAGACAACTGAAATGATAGCACTTTTATTCAAACCCCTCTGGTGACCCCACTGTGTTGGTATATAATGCAGCATGCTGTGTGATATGTTCCAGAAGAGAATAGAGTAGGTGAGAAAACAAATGTACAATACTTCCTAAAATACCTACTTAATAGACTTGTAAAGTGTTCATCACATCTGACAGGCTCCCCAGGTTTTGGATGTTGGTGTCTGATTTGTCTAGTCAGTGTATTATTGTTTTCTCATTAATCCCTTTGCTCTCATTGGTTTTTGTATAATGATTTTCAGACTGTGTGCCAGTTACTCTGCTCAAATCAGCCTCCAAAATTCACATGACAGAGAAGGCGGGACAGTGAGTGAGGAGATGGAGGAATTTATGCCTTGCAACAAAACTTTGACAAAAATTTACAAAAATTGCAATGAAATTTTTGTGTATTTCCCTTGGGTTTGGTCTACTATAATGTAGGACAAAACAAAAAAAATGACTGGGGAAGGTGGGCAAAGCTCCTAATTTGATTGGATTAGATTGTGAACCTTCTCCTTTCCTTTATGACCACACAAAGGGGGAAACATGAATGGAAATGTAGTTCCTCTCATACTCCCCTCTGATGTCCTCAGCGACTGTGCCAGAAGACTGTCAAATACCCCTCCCAGAGGACTTCAATCAACTTGGCTCTCTTCCATTTGTCCCTGGGAAAATGAAATGCACTGAGGGGGATGTCTCCTGAAAGCATTTTGAGGTTTGGTGCCTCATAGGAGCTTGTGAAATCCCCAGATCTTCCTTTTTGCTTCCAGTTTTGATTGCCTGCAGAAGTCCCAGGTTTCCCAGGGTCTGATGGGTCCTGCAGCCATTCTGGGCTTCCAGTCTGGCCTTGATTACTGTATTTCTCCCTCTGAATTCTGAAGTTGGCACCTGTAGCTCCAGCCCCGGAGTCGGTGCCTATACAAGGAGCCACGTATTAACTTCTGAAGAGCTGCATGTGGCTCCAAAGCCACAGGTTGGCCACCTCTGTTCTAGTCTCTTAGCATCTGATCAAGTTTTCACACTTCAAAATGTGTTTTTAGTTCTAGGATTTTAGCTGTGTAGTCACAAAGGTGATATATCATTGTGGTTTATGTTCAGTTGCAATATGTGACATTGACTAACCGAGTGAGTGCTTCACTCCTTGAATATCTCTTTCAATCTTCACAGTTGTGTGAAACAATTACAGCACACAGAGCTGTGCATGTCATGGCTTTTCACTGAATCAGACTTAATTTTGCTTTATCCAAAACTTTTTACTTTGTCTCTTCCCCTGCTGACTTGACTTTTTTTGTTTTGTTTGTTTTTTTGTTCTAATAGGTCAAACTTCCTGAAGCTGGTAAAAAATGAAGATGGCTGTTAAACGTTTGATGACCTATCTCTACTGGCTATATTATCAGTATAAACTGATCACCTGTAGTGAACTCATGGTACCCTGTGAAAAACTGGTCTTCTACACTGTTATTGTTCCTGTGCTTGCTATGATTGTGTATACGGTTTACATCTTTATCACTATGCAGATCAGTCTGGCTTTTCGGTTTTTCTTACTTGTATTTGGAAACCAGCCTGAAAGTACTGTTTCTATTATAAAATAGTCTAGCCACCATCATGGTGGCTTTTTGATCCTGCCCGCTTTTCTCATAAACCTATGTATTTGTTTAGAAGCAGTCTGAGGTTTACGCGAACACTGTTTTTCGTATGTGTAAAATCTGCTTACATAGGAATTGTACAGAAGATAAAAACAACCTTTATTCTGTAATGGACACTTAATCTAGATGTATTACTTACTGAATATTCTACTTGTTCACCTTAAGAATAGTGTTCATATACAGTATTTTAGATATACTGAAATAGGATAAATTAATTATCTAATCGTTATACATTAGAGCTGGTAAAAAATATTTCAAAATTTGGTGGAAAAATTATGTGAAAAAAATCTTACATTTTCATGAATGCTTTTTGACCAGCTTTATTAAACATACAGAGATCTTACTCTTTATCATAGTGGGTAATGTCTAATGTAGAATGACTTACCTTTTTCTAGGTAAGACCTACATACATTCTTGAGCAGGATTTAATTCTAATTGTTTATATAAAAATGTTCGGAGAAAAACAGCATAAAATATTTATCAAAAGTGTAAGGGAGGAAGAAAATTGTAAGGTAATGTTTCAAGGCAGGGCATTAACTTGCTATATATTACTTCTGCTTCTGTAGAGAATATAACTGTTACTACTTTACAAATCATGTACAATATTTGTCATGATTTATGTCTCTGCCGCGGACCTGGCTTATAGTATGTAAAAAATGTGAGTCCAATGCAACATGACCTGAACACTGCCAGTAAAATCCTGGCCCCACTGAGGTCAATAGCAAAACTTTCATTGACTTCAAATGGGCCAGGATTTTACCCCTAAAGTATATGGATCGTTTCTAGTAATGTGCTCGTTCATAAAATTGGTAGATCCAAGACAAAGAAAATTATCTAAAATCTGCTCAAAAATGAGAAGTCAAGAATAAATATGCAGCTGGGTTTACTATGGCTTTATTACAGTCTGAGCAGTGGTGGCCACTATATGTAAGGTTAAGGTTACATAAGAGTTTTAGTTCAACATCCCTACTCTCTTTTCCTTGGCTGATAACTTTATAGATTTCCTATGTTGGGTGTCTCTGAACGTGAATTGCTTTGGAAAGTTTCAGCAAAATGGTTCAACTGCTATCTGTTGTTTTGAATATTGACTTTTTTTAAAGAGTCTTCTAAAAATGATGAGCGTTAGATTTGGCTTGGAAAAAACCTCTCTAAATTCAAAATGACTTTAGTGTTGGAGAAAGAATTAGTTTGGATTTCACAGATATTTGCCTTGGGAAATAGTGTGCTGTACATGCATAGTAGATCGTGTATGTTTTGTTACTAAGCTTGTAAAGTGTGCATCCAGAGCAGCTTTTAAACTAGGAGATGGGGGAGAGCTGACTGCTGCAGAGGAGCACGTGGATCAGACAGAGACTTCTCTTAGAGGAGAATCTATTGATAGAGATTCTCTAGGTTATAGTCAGGAGCGGAGGATGGAAGAGGATAATGTAAGGGCCAGATCAGACAAACATTCACATAAAGAATCGGACACATCAGAAAAGGGCAGACAAATAAACAGTGACAAGTTTTTAAAGTGCTTGTACACAAATGCTAGAAGTCTAAATAATAAGATGGGTGAACTAGAGTGCCTTGTGATAAAGGAGGATATTGATATAATAGGCATCACAGAAACCTGGTGGACTGAGGACAAATCAATGGGGGACAATCATTCCGGAGTACAAAATATATTGGAAGGATAGAACAGGTCATGCCGAGGGGCTTGGGGGGGGAGTGGCACTATATGTGAAAGAAAATGTAGAATCAAATGAAGTAAAAATCTTAAGTGAATCCACATGTTCCATAGAATCTCTATGGATAGTAATTTCATGCTCTAATAAGAATATATTATTCTATTATCAACCACCTGACCAGGACAGTGATAGTGATGATGAAATGCTAGGGGAAATTAGAGAGGCTATCAAAATTAAGAACTCAATAATAGTGGGGGATTTCAATTATCCCCATATTGACTGGGAACATGTCACCTCAGGACGAAACGCAGAGACAAAATTTTTCGATACTTTAAATGACTGCTTCTAAGAGCAGCTGGTACGGGAACCCACAAGGGGAGAGGCAACTCTCGATTTAGTCCTAAGTAGAGTGCAGGAGCTGGTCCAAGAGGTAATTAAAACAGGACCACTTGGAAATAGGACCATAATATAATAACATTTAACATCCCTGTAGTGGGAAGAACATCTCAACAGCCCAACACTGTGGCATTTAATTTCAAGAAGGGGAATTATGCAAAATGAGGGGGTTAGTTAAACAGAAATTAAAAGGTATCGTGACTAAAGTGAAATCCCTGCAAGCTGCATGGATGTTTTTTAAAAACACCATAATACAGGCCCAACTTCAATGTATCCCCCAAATTAAGAAACACAGTAAAAAAACTAAAAAAGAGCCACCGTGGCTTAACAACCATGTAAAAGAAGCAGTGAGAGATAAAAAGGCATCTTTTAAAAAGTGGAAGTCAAATCCTAGTGAGGTAAATAGAAAGGAGCATAAACACTGCCAAATTAAGTGTAAAAATGTAATAAGAAAAGCCAAAGAGGAGTTTGAAGAACAGCTACCCAAAAACTCAAAAGGTAATAACAAAATGTTTTTTTAAGTACATCAGAAGCAGGAAGCTAGCTAAACAACCAGTGGGGCCCCTGGATGATCGAGGTACCCAGGGTTATGAGGCACCTCCCTATCACCTGGTAGCATGAAAGCCTTATCTGTGCCTGCCGTGAGTCAGCTCTCCAATTTCATGGTTTCCTGGCAACAGAAAGCCTCTGTTCTAGGCTCTCCTGTCACTCTGCAGGTTAGAGATTGGCACTGTCCAGCACTTCCACCCTGTGAGCATTTCCCTGGATTGTCTAGCTCTTGGTTCACTGGACACTCGAAGTATTCGCAGATTTGCGGCTTCCCAAGAAGCAGTACATCCCAGCTTGCCAGTTTCATCTCCGATGGCTTCTCTGCTTAACACAGCACTTGGATATGTTTATAGTGAAAACAAGTGTTAGTCTATTTAACAAAGAACAGAGATTCAAGTAGTAGTAAGTAGAAGTATTGGAAACAAATGGTTACATATAAAATAAAATCATGACACATATTCTGGAACCTAGACTTAATTAACAAGATGCTCTCTGGTCTAACCAAGTATTGCTCACCCAAAATCCTTGCTGTACCTTGACAACCAGGTTGACTGTGACCTTTCTTTCATTAGTCGAGCATTGCCTCCTTGGTGAAAGATCCAGTATGTCGCTTTCCACTCTAAGATACACCTGAACAATCCTTTTTCTTTATTCGGGACACACCCCTGTTGTTTATTTCTTCCTGTAGATTTCTTCTCTTGCATATTTCACAATATCTCAATTAGCCCTTTTCTCCATATGCAAATAACCATTCATTATGAGTGTACCAAAGGGCCAGTACCCAAATGGAGATAGATATGTTACCTTCCGCCTGAAAAGAACACTTCTGGAATAGGCCACTTCCTGGTGGCCTGCCTTAACTCTTAGACCTTAAGAACATTTTTGGTATAGGTACATAACTCCTTAGATATTATCATTACATACATTTCACAATGATTATGATGACCAGGGAGCTACTGGCTCTTAGTGGAGACCTCACATACCACCCTATGCAGGGCCGGCTCTAGGTTTTTTGCCGCCCCAAGTAAAAAAAAATTTGGCTGCACCCCCGTCCCAGCCCTGGGCTCACCGGACCCCCCTGCTGCTCCAGCCCTGGGCTCTTCCCCCCCCACCCACACTCCCTGCCACCCCAGCTCTGGGCTCCCTCATTCCCCCCGACAGTTGCCCCCCCCACACACCTCCTGCCACCCCAGCCCTGGGCTCTCTTCCCTCACCCACCTGCACCCTCCTTCCGCCGCAGCCCTAGGTCACTGGTAACTCGCTCCCACGGCAGGTCATTCAGCAGGAATTTTAGATGCGCACAGAACATAGACAGGATTGGTTCCCATATGGTTACAGAACTGCAGTAAAGTAGAACAATTTTCAGCTTGTGTAATTGGAGGATATCTAGATGCATATTATAAGACTGTCCTACATAAATGAAGAAAAGTTGAGGTGCCTTTATTATTCTTTTGTTCCTCTCTTTCTTTCTATGGGGAATTTGCCAATGCAATATCACTGTCTTCCTTTTAAACAAACAAACAAACAAACAAAAAAAGGCAATGGCTGTTGAAAATAGCAATTCCAGTCCTAATAACCACTGGGAAGCATTTCTTGCTCAATTTTATCCTACTTTTTCTACAGCAAGTTACAGTGGATCAGTATATTTGATTTGGGAGAAATGAAGTAACAGCTGCCCAAACTGAGCTTGAGCACTCCTGAATTTTGAGGTGTTCAAATCTGGAAGGCAGGTGCTGGGGGGGGGAGAGGGGGAGAGAGGGCTGTAGCTCTGCGGGGGAGCACGGCAGCATGTATGCAGCAGTGTGTCTGGCGCTGCATGGAGCCAGACACGCTGGTCTGAGTGGCACAGTAAGGGGGCAGGAGGGTTGGATGGGGCAGAGGTTCGGGGGGGGGGGGTCAGGGGCAGGGAGAAGGGGGGTTAGATGGGTCAGGGGTTGGGGGGGCAGTCAGGGGACAGGCAATGGTTGGATATGCATGGGAGTCCCAGGAGTTTGTCAGGGGACAGGTAGGGGGTGGGGTCCTGTGGGGAAGTTGGAGGGGGCGGTCCTCAGGAGGGGCCAGTTGCGGACAAGGAGAAGGGAGGCTTAGATAGGGGGTGGGATCCTGGGGGGCAGTTGGGGCAGGGGTCCCGGGAGGGGCTGATCAGGGGACAGGGAGCAGGAGGGGTTGGATGGGTTGGGGTTTCTGTGGGGCTCAGTCGGAGGGAGTGGATGGGGGCAGGGTGGGGCTACCCTCCCTCCCCGTGGAGTGTCCTATTTTTTGAATGTTAAAATATGGAATCCCTACTCACAGTGCAGCTCTCCATTCACTGCAGCATGAGGTCTCAGCTACCTCGCTCCCTCCCCCTCTTTCCTGTTGGTAGTGGCCAAGGGAATGCTGGGAAATGTAGTTCTTTCCCTGCTCCAGGCCTGGCTCTATAGGCAGGGAGCTAACCAAGGAACTACAACTCCCAGGGGCCCCTGTTGGTTCTCAGCACCCATGCTGGATCCCTGCCACCCCTGCAAATGGCCTGCCCCAAGCACGTGCTTGCTTTGCTGGTGCCTAGAGCCGCCCCTGACCCTATGGTGAACTATTTGCAGATTTCTGACCCAAGGGATGCCTATAAAACAGTATGCATCCCCTGTGTCCTCTGCCAGAGATCCCTCACCAAGAGGCCCCTCTGTCAAGATGTATATAGATAATATGTATAAGCTGAATGTATTAATGATATCACTTGAAGATGTTAATGTTCATCACTTATGCAGCTCTGTACACATTCAAGGCATGAAACAAACATTAACTTCCACAATATCATCTGTGCAAATATTTTCCCAATTTGCAGTTAGTGAAACTGAGGCAGGGTGTGTAAAGACTGACTGGAGTTCAGAAGGGCAGTTTGAGCCTAACTAATTTCATTTCTGTTGAGTTGGTTGTTCTTTGAGCTCTGAAAACAGTTTCTCCTGCCTTCCATTCCTGAGATGCTTTCATATCAGAAACTGAGGTGTATAAGGTGTCTCTGCTCATTCTTCCTTTCCTGACACAACCACCTTGGGAAAGGGCACAGGCTGGGGTGATGAGTCCCTAGAACTGCTCCCTCCAGCCTGGATCAGGGGAAAGGGACCTTGCTGCAGTCCTCCCAAAGCCTGGGAGAGAGGGGTGACGAGCCTCAGGAGGAGCAGAGGTGAGGCTTAGGGGGCTGAACTGCTGGAGGCACAGGAGAATGAGTGATTTGAAGGTAGGGGCAGAATTAATTGCTGGGCAGGGATGCGCAGATGTGGAGGTGAGAGCTCCTGCAGTGGGAGCCAACATCCTGCCTTACCCAATACATTTCTCACAAACAGGATGGGCAGAGAGAGTTTAAAAATCACCACAGACCAAAAAATGCAATCTTATCTTTTGTTAAAATAATAAAAAAACCTCAGGTGTTTTGGGTTAACCTCATGATTTTTTTGGAGGTCTGACTTACTATTTTTGATCTCTTGAGATTGGCAATATGGAGTAACCGAAGACAATTGGGAAAAGTCCATGCTAAATGCAGCACAGTAAGTATTGGCCTGGGAAATAGGAACTTCAGAATTCTAATCTTTGCTCTGCTACTGACACACAGCTTGGCCTTGAGTAAGCCACATCACTTCTCATTGTTTCATATTCCCCACCCTGTAAAATAGGGAGGATAATTGCATGTGTCAAGACTGTGAGGATCACACAGTTAATTATAGCACTTCTAGAAAACTAGTATAGCTGCAGAAACAGATTTGTACAGTACCCAGTTATTAGTTCTTATGAAGGGAAATTCTGATTAAAAATGTAACTTGTTATGCTGGAAGATGTTAATAGCTGCTGTCAAGCATGTGAGATCTATAGGCAATTACAGACTTTGTTAAAGCTGGTGGGTGTGCAGCAGCTAGCCATCCTTCATTCAGGCTAAATGGAAGACAGCAGAAGCCACTGTCTGAGGTGCTAAGCCGCATGCAAATCTGAGGCCTGGTCTACACTACGATTTTAGGTCGAATTTAGCAGCGTTACCTCGATTTAACCCTGCACCCGTCCACATGATGAAGCCCTTTTTTTCGACTTAAACGGCTCTTAAAATCTATTTCTTTACTCCACCCCCGACGAGGGGATTAGTGCTGAAATCGGCCTTGCCGGGTCGAATTTGGGGTAATTCGTGGACGCAATTCGACGGTATTGGCCTCCGGGAGCTATCCCAGAGTGCTCCATTGTGAGCGCTCTGGACAGCGCTAACTCAGATGCATTGGCCAGGCAGACAGGAAAAGGCCTGTGAACTTTTGAATCTCATTTCTTGTTTGGCCAGCGTGGCAAGGTGCAGGTGAGTGCAGATCTCATCAGCAGAGGTGACCATGATGGAGTCCCAGAATCGCAAAAGAGCTCCAGCATGGACCGAACAGGAGGTACGGGATCTGATAGCTGTATGGGGAGACGAATTCATGCTATCAAAACTCCGTTCCAGTAAACAAAATGCCAAAACATTTGAAAAAATTTCCAAGGGCATGAAGGACAGAGGCTATAACAGGGACTCGCAGCAGTGCCACGTGAAACTGAAGGAGCTTAGGCAAGCCTACCAAAAAACCAGAGAGGCAAATGGCTGCTCCGGGTCACAGCCCCAAACATGCTGCTTCTATGATGAGATGCATGCCATTCTAGGTGGTGCAGCCATCAGTACCCCAAGCCTGTGCGTTGACTCCGTCAATGGAGTAAGGCGCAACACGGAAGCGGGTTTTGGGGACGAGGAAGATAGCTCATAGCAAGGAAGTGGAGAAACCAGTTTCCCCAACAGCCAGGATCTGTTTCTCACCCTGGACCTGCAGCCAATAACCCCCGAACCCACCCAAGGCGGGCTCCCGGACCCTAAAGGTGGAGAAGGGACCTCTGATGAGTGCACCTTTGTAAATATTAGATATGGTTTAAACGCAAGAGTGTTTAATAATTAATTTGCCCTGGCATTCACGGCCAGTACAGCTACTGGAAAAGTCTGTTAACATGTCTGGGGATGGAGTGGAAATCCTCCAGGGACATCTCCATAAAGCTCTCCTGGATGTACTCCCAAAGCCTTTGCAAAAGGTTTCTGGGGAGCAGCCTTATTCTGTCCTCCATAGTAGGGTTAGTTGGGTTTGTGCTGCACGTTAATCTGGAAACCGCAGCCTCTCCTTTTAAATTGCCAACCCATTTTAAATGGCCAACCCAACGGCTGTTTGGTATGGGAAATGAGGGCGCTGCTGTTTGAAACCATTCCCACATGTTATGAAGGTTAAAGAAGCCAAAAGACTGTGGCTTACCATGGCCGCCTGCAAGCCAAATTCTGTTGCCTGGCCCTACGTGAGTGATCTCTCACATCAAACCGGCAGGCCCTCAATAAGAGGCAAAATGTGACCTTTAACAAAAGCACATGTGCTATGTAATGTTAACAGCAAGGTTTACCATGAAAGAGTGTACCCATTGTTCTATAAAAAAATGTGTCTTTTTAACTACCGCTCTCCCTTTTTTCCCCTCCACCAGCTGCATATGTTTCTCCTTCCCAGAGGCTAGCGAAGATTAGAAGGCGAAAATTAAAAAGCACTTGGGATGAAATGTTCTCAGGGCTCATGGTGTCCTCCCACACTGACAGAGGACAGCAGAATGCATAGAGGCAGACAATGTCAGAGTGCAGGAAAGCCCAATATGAACGTGAGGAGAGGTAGTGGGATGAAGAGAGTAAGTGGCGGGCTGAAGATGATAGGTGGCGTCAGCTTGCTGACAGAAGGCAGGAGTCAATGCTCAGGCTGCTGGAGGATCAAACTCATATGCTCCAGCATATGGTTGAGCGGCAGGAAAGGCAGCAGGAGCACAGACCACCGCTACAGCCCCTGTGTAACCAACTGCCCTCGTCCCCAAGTTCCATAGCCTCCTCACCAAGACGCCCAAGAACGTGGTGGGGGGGCCTCTGGCCACCCAGCCACTCCACCCCAGAGGATTGCCCAAGCAACAGAAGGCTGGCATTCAATAAGTTTTAAAGTGCAGTGTGACCTTGTTCTTCCCTCCTCCTCCACCCCTCCCGGGCTCCCTTGGCAGTTATCCCCCTATTTGTGTGATGAATTAATAAAGAATGCATGAATGTGAAGCAACAATGACTTTATTGCCTCTGCAAGCAGTGATCGAAGGGGGGAGGGGAGGGTGGTTAGCTTACAGGGAAGTAGAGTGAATCAAGGGGGGTGGAGGTTCATCAAGGAGAGAGAAACAGAACTTTCACACCATAGCCTGGCCAGTCATGAAACTGATTTTCAAAGCTTCTCTGATGCGCATTGCACCCTCCTGTACTCTTCTAACCACCCTGGTGTCTGGCTGCGTGTAATCAGCAGCCAGGCGATTTGCCTCAACCTCCCACCCCACCATAAATGTCTCCCCCTTACACTCACAGATATTGTGGAGTGCACAGCAAACAGTAATAACAATGGGAATATTGATTTAGCTGAGGTCTATCCGAGTCAGTAAACTGTGCCAGTGCACTTTTAAACGTCCAAATGCACATTTTACTACCATTCTGCACTTGCTCAGCCTATAGTTGAACAGCTCCTGACTACTATTCAGGCTGCCTGTGTATGGCTTCATGAGCCATGGCATTAAGGGGTAGGCTGGGTCCCCAAGGATAACTATAGGCATTTCAATATCTCCAATGGTTATTTTCTGGTCTGGGATGAAAGTCCCTTCCTGCAGCTCTTGAAACACCAGAGTTCCTGAAGATGCGAGCGTCATGAACCCTTCCCAGCCATCCCATGTTGATGTTGGTAAAATGTCCCTTGTGATCCACCAGTACTTGCAGCACCATTGAAAAGTACCCCTTTCAGTTTATGTACTTGCTGGCTTGGTGCTCTGGTGCCAAGATAGAGATATGGGTTCCGTCTATCGCCCCACCACAGTTAGGGAATCCCATTGCAGCAAAGGCATCCACTATGGAGGCTTCTCAAAGCTGTTGTAGGGGGGTTTCAGGATTGCTGTACTGACTTCTGTGCTGCTTTCAGAGCCCAGCTCTGAAGGCAGCAGCTGCAGAGATTCCTGCAACTGGAGGAGGCTCCTGAAGGTAGGTCCGATCTCCCCAGTGCTGCTGGGAGTACCCCAGGCACTTCTAGCTGCTAGTCAGGGCCAGCGGTGGATTAACAGGTGGGCCCTTGGGGCCTGTGCCCAGGGGCCCCGGACAATTTGAAATATGGATGCCCCAGGCCTGGCAGGACCTGTGGGGGCTGAAGCCCCAAGCTCAGGTGCCCTGAGCCCCGGCGGGCACTGCAGCGGTGGAAACCCCGAGCCCAGGCAGAGGCCAGGAGGCAGGGGCAGAAGTCCCAAGCCTGGGTGGCCTAGAGTACAGGTAGAAGCCATGGGAGACAGTAGCTCTGAGTCTGGGCACCCTGAGCTTGGGCAGGAGTCATGGGGAGTGGGAGTGCGGAAACCTGAAGCTGCGGGGGGCGAAAGCCCTGATTCCTGGCTGGAGATGGGGCGGGGGGAGGCATGGCAGACCCCAACCCAGGTCTCTGATCCTAGGCAGGTGCTGCAGGGGGTGGAAGCTCCAAGTCCTGGATGGAGCCCGAGTGCCCCCTAGACCTTGCAGGAGCCGGGGGAGTGGGGCAGCAGCAGCCCAGAGCCTGGGCAGGAGCCATGGTGGGGAGGGAGTGAAAGCCCTGTAGCTCGGGCGCCTTGAGCCTGGGTAGGAGCTGCGGGGGCAGCAGCACCCATTCCGGGTTTCCCGAGCCCAGGCAGGAGCCACAGGGGGTGGAAGGCCCCAGCCCAGGAGCCACAGGGGGAGGGCGCCACCGTCATTTCTGCGCTGCCTGTGGAGGTGGGTCTAATCTCTCCCCATAACAGCCTTGCAGGGAAAGGACAAGGCCTGTTCCTCCCCAGCCCGGCTGATTTCAGGGACATCAGATTTCATGAGGAAGGGCTTATTTCGTCATCTCTGACATGTTTTTCACGGCTGTGAAATTGTTAGGGCCCTAAAGATAGAATCATAGAGATTCCACCACCTCCCTAGGTAACCCATTCCAATGCTTCACCACCCTCCTAGTGAAAAAGTTTTTCCTAATATCCAACCTAGACCTCCCGCACTGCAACTTGAGACCATTACTCCTTGTTCTGTCATCTGCCACCACTGAGAACAGTCTAGACCCATCTTCTTTGGAACCCCCTTTCAGGTAGTTGAAAGCAGCTATCAAATCCCTCCTCATTCTTCTCTTCTGCAGACTAAACAATCCCAGTTCCCTCAGCCTCTCCTCATAAGTCACGTGCTCCAGACCCCTAATCATTTTTGTTGCCCTCCGCTGGACTCTTTCCAATTTTTCCACATGCTTCTTGTAGTGTGGGGCCCAAAACTGGACACAGTACTCCGGATGAGGCCTCACCAATGCAGAATAGAGGGGAACGATCACGTACCTCGATCTGCTGGCAATGCCCCTACTTATACAGCCCCAAATGCTGTTAGCCTTCTTGGCAACAAGGGCACACTGTTGACTCATATACAGCTTTTCGTCCACTGTAACCCCTAGGTCCTTTTCTCCAGAACTGCTGCCTAGCCATTCGGTCCCTAGTCTGTAGCAGTGCATGGGATTCTTCCGTCCTAAGTACAGGACTCTGCACTTGTCCTTGTTGAACCTCATCAGATTTCTTTTGGCCCAATCCTCTAATTTGTCTAGGTCCCTCTGTATGCTATCCCTACCCTCCAGCGTATCTACCACTCCTCCCAGTTTAGTGTCATATGCAAACTTGCTGAGGGTGCAGTCCATGCCATCCTCCAGATCATTAATGAAGATATTGAACAAAACCGGCCCCAGGACTGACCCTTGGGGCACTCTGCTTGATACCAGCTGCCAACTAGACATGGAGCCATTGATCACTACCCACTGAGCCCGACGATCTAGCCAGCTTTCTATCCACCTTATAGTCCATTCATCCAGCCCATACTTCTTTACCTTGCCAGCAAGAATACTGTGGGAGACTGTATCAAAAGCTTTGCTAAAGTCAAGGAGTAACACATCCACTACTTTCCCCTCATCCATACAGCCAGTTATCTCGTCATAGAAGGCAATTAGGTTAGTCAGGCATGACTTGCCCTTGGTGAATCCATGCTGATTGTTCCTGATTACTTTCCTCTCCTCTAAGTGCTTCAGAATTGATTCCTTGAGGACCTCCTCCATGATTTTTCCAGGGACTGAGGTGAGGATGACTGGCCGGTAGTTCCCCGGATCCTCCTTCTTCCCTTTTTTAAAGATGGGTACTACACAGGGCCGGCGCTTCCACTAGGCGACCCTAGGTGGTTGCCTAGGGCGGCAGGATTTGGGGGGGCGGCATTTTGCCGCCCTCAGCGGAAATTCGGTGGCAGGGGGGTCTTTCCACTCTGGGTCTTCAGTGGAAATTCGGCGGCGGGTCCTTCACTTGCTCTGGGACCCACCGCCAAAGTGTCCCAAAGACGCGGAGCGGAAGGACCCCCGCCACCGAATGTTCAGAGAAGGAGTGCTGCCGCCTAGGGCGGCAAAAACCCTGGCGCCGCTCTTGGTACTACATTAGCCGTTTTCCAGTCATCCGGGACCTCCTTTGATCACCATGAGTTTTCAAAGATAATGGCCAATGGCTCTGCAATCACATCCGCCAACTGCTTTAGCACCCTCGGATGCAGCGCATCCGGCCCCATGGACTTGTGCTCGTCCAGCTTTTCTAAATAGTCCCGAACCACTTCTTTCTCCACAGAGGGCTGGTCACCTCCTCCCCATGCTGTGCTGCCCAGTGCAGTAGTCTGGGAGCTAACCTTGTTTGTGAAGACAGAGGCAAAAAAAGCATTGAGTACATTAGCTTTTTCCACATCCTCTGTCACTAGGTTGCCTCCCTCATTCAGTAAGGGGCCCACATTTTCCTTGACTTTCTTCTTGTTGCTAACATACCTGAAGAAACCCTTCTTGTTACTCTTAACATCCCTTGCTAGCTGCAACTCCAAGTGTGATTTGGCCATCCTGATTTTACTCCTGCATGCCTGAGCAATATTTGTATACTCCTCCCTGATCATTTGTCCAAACTTCCACTTCTTGTAAGCTTCTTTTTTGTGTTTAAGATCAGCAAGGATTTCACTGTTAAGCCAAGCTGGTCGCCTGCCATATTTACTATTCTTTCTACACATTGGGATGGTTTGTTCCTGCAACCTCATTAAGGATTCTTTAAAATACAGCCTGCTCTCCTGGACTGCTTTGCCCCTCACGTTATTCTCCCAGGGGATCCTGCCCATCAGTTTCCTGAGGGAGTCAGTCTGCTTTTCTGAAGTCCAGCGTCCATATTCTGCTGCTCTCCTTTCTTCCTTGTGTCAGGATCCTGAACTCGATCATCTCATGGTCACTGTCTCCCAGGTTCCCATCCACTTTTGTTTCCCCTACTAATTCTTCCCTGTTTGTAGGCAGCAGGTCAAGAAGAGCTCTGTCCCTAGTTGGTTCCTCCAGCACTTGCACCAGGAAATTGTCTCCTACACTTTCCAAAAACTTCCTGGATTGTCTATGCACCGCTGTATTGCTCTCCCAGCAGATATCAGGGTGATTGAAGTCTCCCATGAAAACCAGGGACTGTGATCTAGTAACTTCTGTTAGTTGCCGGAAGAAATCCTCGTCCACCTCATCCCCCTGGTCTGGTGATCTATAGCAGACTCCCACCACGACATCACCCTTATTGCTCACACTTCTAAACTTAATCCAGAGACTCTCAGGTTTTTCTGCAGTTTCATGCCGGAGCTCTGGGCAGTCATACTGCTCTCTTACATACAATGCAACCCCCCCACCTTTTCTGCCCTGCCTGTCCTTCCTGAATAGTTTATATCCATCCATGACAGTACTCCAGTCATGTGAGTTATCCCACCACGTCTCTGTTTTTCCAATCACATCATAGTTCTTTGACTGTGCCAGGACTTCCAGTTCTCTCTGCTTGTTTCCCAGTCTTCTTGCATTTGTGTAGGTAAGCAGAGTCAGGATGAGCTCTACCCTGACATCTGGTGGTGAATTAGGGCGAGTGTGGAAAAGAACTTCAGGGGCTGATCTTGTTTGCATAGGCACACCCACCCCCCCTAGCATGAGCCAAAAGCAGCCCAAAATGGTCACTTTAGCAGCTGTGGGATCCCCAGTTTCTCTGTTATTGGGGCAGGAGGAATAAAGTGTTGTTACCCTGATTCTTTTCAGAGTAACAGCCGTGTTAGTCTGTATCCGCAAAAAGAAGAACAGGAGTACTTGTGGCACCTTAGAGACTAACAAATTTATTAGANCACTCTGCTCACTCGCTATTCCATGGGCCGCTCCAACCATCCCACACACTGCTGTGCTCTGAGCTCAGTAATTTTAGCAATTTCAGCTTGTAGTAATGGAGCCTCAGGGCTGGTGCACTATTGGCCCAAACTGACTTCAGCTTACCAGTCTCTAGCTAGACTCCTAATAGAATCAAAACTAGCTCTACTATTCAACAATGAAGAAAAAAGATGGTGCAATTGGTGTTCTAGACCCTCAAGGGAGACCCAGCCCATCAGATACATATACCTACTCTCAACCTCTCTCAATTCACTGGGTTTTGGAACCCATGTCCCTTGTCTAGCGAGTGCTACTTAGGTGATGGTGAGACCCTCTGTCAGTTGTCAGTTTCATTTTCCTTGATTTACAGAATCAGGGTAAAAAGAAGAACAGGAGTACTTGTGGCACCTTAGAGACTAACATCCGAAGAAGGGGGTTGTAGTCCACGAAAGAGTTGGTAAGACAACTCCCACCTGTTTATGCTNTCCTCAATATATGTTCCATTCTATATGCATCCGAAGAAGTGGGCTGTAGTCCACGAAAGCTTATGCTCTAATAAATTTGTTAGTCTCTAAGGTGCCACAAGTACTCCTGTTCTTCTTTTTACCCTGATTCTGTAAATCAAGGAAAATGAAACTGACAACTGACAGAGGGTCTCACCATCACCTAAGTAGCACTCGCTAGACAAGGGACATGGGTTCCAAAACCCAGTGAATTGAGAGAGGTTGAGAGTAGGTATATGTATCTGATGGGCTGGGTCTCCCTTGAGGGTCTAGAACACCAATTGCACCATCTTTTTTCTTCATTGTTGAATAGTAGAGCTAGTTTTGATTCTATTAGGAGTCTAGCTAGAGACTGGTAAGCTGAAGTCAGTTTGGGCCAATAGTGCACCAGCCCTGAGGCTCCATTACTACAAGCTGAAATTGCTAAAATTACTGAGCTCAGAGCACAGCAGTGTGTGGGATGGTTGGAGCGGCCCATGGAATAGCGAGTGAGCAGAGTGGAGCAGTTTGCAGGGACGGCTGGAGTGGCCCCTGGAACAGTGAGCAGAGCGGAGCAGTTTGTGGGGATGGCTGGAAGAGCGGCTAGTAGAGTGGAGCCATTCGTGGTGAAGGCTGCAGCAGAACTCCATGGAGAGGTGGGGCAGTTGGCCCCGGACCATGTAAGGTGCCCCTTAACACCCCGTGTGCTCCCCCCATTTCCACCCAGGTTGGGGGGGTAAAACTCTGTGGATAAAATTTTGAACTCTGGGGCGGCACTGACCAGGGACAGAGACTTTTGGGTTGTTGGACTTTGGGGTGACTGGACTTTAAGACCCTGAGGGGAAAATGACACTGCCAGACTTACTTGGAGGTGAGTCTTTTGCTCATGGTTTGTGCTATGAATTCTGTTTGTGGTGTTTCCCCAACATAATGCCGCATTGTTTCCCTCCTTTATTAAAAGGCTTTTGCTACACTCAGACTTTGTGCTTGCAAGAGGGGAAGTATTGCCTCTTATAGGTGTCTGGGGGGTGGTATGCAATTATCCCAGGTCACTGGATGGGGACTCAAGCTGGTTTTGCATTGCATTATTAAAACGGAACCCCTAGATACTGAACCTGGCCCTTGTTGTTGCCAACTTAGAGGGGCAGAAGGGTTACATGGATAAGGGATACCAGTGAGTTGGAGGAAAAGGAGCCAGGTGGGGGAGAGAGAGCAGACAATGGAGAAGAGGGAAATTACAGAAGCAGCAAGAATGGACAGGCAGTGAGAGGAGATGGGATCAAGAAATTAGAAACAGAATAGCAGGGAAAACTGGGAATCAGAGGTGAAGAAAGGTTGGAGCTCTAGCTGGCAGGGGATAAGAGAAAAGTTCCAGCTGGATAGTTTTTCAGTTATGTTTTTGAAAAAAATATTGGCAAGCTCCTGGGCAGAGATTGAGGTTCAGAAAAGCGGGGTTGCAAGAAGAGTTGTTGAAAGTAAAGAGGAATTGGCAAGGGTTGAAATTACAAAGGTATATTTGAGAGAAGGCAAGAAGAGGGCAGACTTGTAAGAAGAGATAACTTCACAGTGCAAGAAGTCTGTATAGTCATGAGTCTTATGGTTATGGAGGATTTGGTTGATGGTCAGAGCCTGCTTTCTTTTCAACCATCACAGGACAAATGTAGATTATCCCAGGATCAGGAATTATGCAATCAGGTAAGAAGCCATTTCACTTAGATTCTTCTGGCAACTCCTTGCATTGCTATACACTTACAGGTTATTTTATAGATGCCTCATGCCATTTTAAATTGTAGGAACGTTTTTGAGGCTGTGTATTTTGCATATGCTGACTCAGTCTTTCAGTTGTTAAAAATAAAGGAGACAGACTGCAGGTGAAATGTACATCAAAATAATGAGTATTGGTGGTCTGTTTCGACTGGAGTAGCTAGTCAGGTTTCAGGGCCCTGAGGATGTTTCAGTTGGGAGCAGAAATTATTAGAGTCTGATATTTTGATACAGTCTTGTTTATGTACAAGGAATGTACAGAAGTCCTGATCCTCTGAATGCAGGAGGAACCAAGAACAGAAAGCCAATAGACCCAAAAACACACGCTCAAGCTTTTTCCAGGGTCACGGGCTACTGTTTGGCTTTCTTGCTTTTTTCCTTTCCTCTCTCTTGGTTTTTGTCTGTTTTCAGTTTCTGTGTGTTCTCACACCCCTGTGTGCGCATGCACACACACACGCCCGGGTCACAATACCCAATGGAACCCCTTGCCCCACTTGGTTTTTAGATTGTTAGGCCTTATTTTATATGTGGCCCTTAAGTGTTTTACAATTATTTTAAGTGAAGGATGTGTTCTATGAGTTTGAATTAGGCTTTAACGAAATCCATCACATGGTTACACCTAGCTCATAAGAATATTTTAACTTTGAGCCGCAGCTGTGTTTTGTATCTAAAGAACCATAAAATGCTCAATGCCTCCTAAGTTGTATCAATGCAGTTAAAAGGAAGAGGAGAAAAGATGAGAAATGGGAAGTGACGTTGCCACCTCTTTTCTGACACAGAAAAAAAGCTTATATTGGTCTGTTGCATCACCTAAGGCTACAGATGTTACATAAATGTTGGGCATCAAAGGGCGCTTGGGTCCAGATGCTCAAAGGTGCTTAGGTGTTGCTTGGCTCAGAATTGTAATGCCTAATCCCTGGGTGAACTGACACCTAGCGGAATCCTTAGCCTCCAGTTACCTGCCCAGGTTCACCATGTAACGAATGGGGAGAGTTTAGGCATCTAAGGGAGGGGCTCCTCAGATCCCAGTAAGGTGAGTAGGGAGCAGCCTGAGCTAGCCAGGAATGAAATGCAGAGGAAAAGGGAAGAACGTAGACCCAGGTTCTCAAAGGTAATTTAGATGTGTGGCCAATTATTTTATTTAATAGAGGATTTACTGCTGTGATTAAGTATAATCAATTAATGTGTGCTGAATAGGTTTAAGTAGGCTAGGATCATAGAAGTATAAACAAAGTAAGGTCGTAAAGCAAGGCTATCAGCCTGAGGCCTGTATGATTTCTTTAGCTATACTAGGCCTCAGGAGGGTTGATGTAAAAAGGTGACCCAGGAATACCCCTGTCCCAATAAAGTTACAAGATTACTGTAAAGAACGTGCCAATGGGTAATGTTTGGGAAAGTATGCCACAACAATGTACCCATCTAGACTGCAAGACACCTGATTGTCACATCACAGGAAATTCTGCTGTCACCACAGGTTACTATGGGGATGTGTGTACCTAGATGCTAATAAGAATAAGGGCAACTAAAAGGACAACCTATGAAAAGCAGGGTACCCCAAATTTTATGGGGTGTGGAAGTACAGATAATGAGAAAAGGGTTGGAACCATCATGCATATGTATAAGGTAGTAGGTGTGGCCATAACACAGGATAAAAAGGGTTCCCTGGTACGGATAGGGAGGGAAGATCCCAGCAGGAGACCCTGACTCTCCCCCCCCGCCCCCGCCCCCCCATGACAATCTGTTGAGAGATCTACCTCTGATATTTTTTGGGATGTGAATATGAATACAGTGTTTGCTATTGCATGGGCTCTTTCAGGTTTTGTAAGTGTGTGATTATCGTTGATTGTTAAGAGAAACTTATAATACAGACAAATTCCTTATTTTAACAACCTAAGAAAATCCCTCAGCGTAACTCTAATTCTGCTGATCTTAAAACTGTAGCAGCATAGGAGGTGGACGTACTCATTAGGGACACTGGTTTAACAGAGGACTATTGATTGCTATATTAATTCAATATAAATACAGGCTACCGATGCCTCAGGTGAGATCCACAAACGTATTTAGGCACCAAACTGCCTCTTCTGGGTTGGGACCAATTTATGGTTCTAGGGCAGGGTAAAGGTTTTGGCCAGTTTGTGGCTCTCGGCAAGGGTTAGGTTTAGGGCTGATTGGTGGTCCCAGGCTAGGGATGGTGCCAGTTTGTGGCCCAAAGCTAGGGTTAAGGTTATTGCTGGTTCCAGTCTAGGGTTATGGATGGTACTGGGACTAGCTGTTTGAGTCCGAGCCTGCTTGACGCCCCTCCCGCCCCACCCCCGGGTCCAAGCTTGGGTGGCTAGCTCAAGCTGCCACTTGTGCCACAACATCTACACTGCTATTTTTAGTGCACTAATTCGAGTGACGCTAACATGAGTCTATCTTCCCATGCTGGGAATGTAGACATACCCTTGCTGGTCCTTGAAGTAGGGTTAAGGTTTGTAACTGTTTTTGGCCCTATGCTCAGGGCTGACGAGGGGGGGAAAGCCGGTACAAATTACCGGGGTCTAGAAGGGGGGTGTCTTCCCCCCCACCCGTTGGCCCTGTTTAGCTGGTCCGCCCTTGCTGGGGGGCCCGAAAATTTTTTTTCACCAGGGCCCGAACCCGCTCTCAGCGGCCCTGCCTATGCTAGGGCTAAGCATGGGGTGTGTTGATGGCCCTGAGTGAGGTTTAGGGCAGGGGCCAATTGATGGCTCTTGGCTAGCATTAGGATAAGGATCAGTTGGTTGATCTGGGTTAAGATTAGGGTTGCAGCCAATTGTTGGTCCAGGACTCGTGTTTGTGCTGTGACCATTTAGTGACCCCAGACTACTGCTTGAGTTGGGGTTTATTGTTCCAGGCTAAGGCTAGTTTTGAGGCCCTGAGTTAAAGTTAGCATTTGGCTAGCTAATGGTCCAATGCTAGAATTAGGAATGAGGCTGGGTGGTGGCCTCAAGCTAGTTTTGGGGGTTTGTCCTGTCTGTGAACCTAGCTATGTTTATCTGTGTGAAATTATCATGGTTCCAGTCTGAGTGCTAGTGCACATGTATCAGAGACACAAACATCACAATTGTCCACAGCCCTCATAATGTTCCTTAACCATGTTACTAGCATCATCAATTGCCACTGGATGGAATGTGCAGTGCTTCTAGAATAGTTCTATTGCTAGAGAACCCCCAGGAACATGAGCAGGAAACATTACTTTGGCATCAGCTCTACAAAGTTACTATTAGTTTGCTTTAATTTTGATTTTGATTTATACAAGGAAGAAAACGGGGGTCCAAGGTTCTAGGTGCCTGTGTCATAAACTACGCAAACACAATTAAACTGCCCACAGAACACCGAATTCTCATCCCCTCATAAATCTGATTGCCTGTACACAGGTTGCTGCAAAGGAGAACTTTTAAATAGTGTGCCTTGCACTGAGGCCCAAAGGGCAATACACTTGTGCTATTTTGGACTGGGGGAAACGTGTTCCAGAGTTGAGAGCCCCTCACAGAGAACACGCTATTGCCCTGTCGACTGCAACAAATTTCTCAGCAACAGAATATTTGTCTTTTTAATTATAAGAACAGTAGATGCTATTACGTGCTGAAAGGTGTCTGGCAAACAGCTACAGCCACCATTTCAAATGATTTCAATCAAGACTACATCCTTGTTTACCTGTGAGATGACTGTGCAGTCAGCCTATACCAATTAGGGCATGTATTTAAAAAACACCATTTTTTTATTGGTGTTGCTCTGATCCGTGATTGAGCACCAGCTTGGGTCTTTCTGGGTTGGTAATCTTGGCTGTTTGTATGTGGGAACAATTATCCCAGATGCAGGTTTTGGAACTAGACAGGTGTTCATAGAATTTACCAATAATCTTTTCTCAGTGCAGATTGGAGCTGCAAACAAGTTTGTTATGCTCTCATTGCAGAGGCCCTGTTAAACACGTACTGTTTGTTATTAAACAGCAGCTAAATTACAACTCTGTCTCATTCCTAACCTGAGAGGGTAATTGCTATGAGGACTATATAGTGTGTTCTAAAATTAAATAAACTGGCAAGCAGGCTAAAGGGACTGACGATCAGCAGACTCCTTGTGTAACCAATCTGGTATTTTAAGCATAGTAGCTTTCTTGATGAAGCATGAAATAGCAAATATATAACAAAGGGAGTTTCTCATTAGCTCAGTATGGAAAATGTTGTGGTTGTGGCTGAAGAGTGCAAGTCAACAATCAAAGCACACAAGATGTACAGCTAGGAGTTTCTTTAATTTCTGACAGCAGTAAACAAGCTTGAAGTTGCTGAATACTACAGTAGCAAGGAATACAATCCTTAAACTTGCTCCCTCTAGTGACCAAGTGGGGTATTTGTAAGTCACTTCATGCTCATAGTAGGGGACATCCCCTGCCTCAGTTAAGGTGGGTATGACCATTTTGTTTAAGAACTGATTTTTTCCCCCAAAGTTCTTTAAAATCCATATGCATACTCTTGGACGTTGCTGTGCATCATCAGTCCTGGGGGGTAGAGTTGGTGCAAATGTGAAATTGCTTGTTTATGAGGTTCCTGAGCGACAGTGGTCAGAAGATAAGGACCCATCAGTAAAACATTCACATTCTTATGGATTTGTTTGCACATACCTGTGGCTCATATTGTTGCACTGATTTCCCTTGAAAACTGATGTTGCCCAACTGGGTTTGATCTCTGGGGCTCATTTGTGAGCAACACAGGGAGCAATATACTTGTGAGCACTACTCCTTGAGCCCAGGGACCTGAAATTTGAATCTTGCCCTGAGGGGAGTTGCATGCTATGCACATTAATGCGCTCTACCTGCTTTTGTTGGTGTCTGGGTTACACTGGGATTCCTTTTGGAAATGTGAGTGGTGTGTACAATTTTGAAGATGTTCAGCACACCACACATGTACTCCAATGCCATCTACTTGTCTGCCCAAGACAAACCAGAGACCGCGTAGTGAACAGTACTGTGTCTGGGATATGAAGCCTGGTATGGGGATGAGAGTCCAGGCTGATGTGACAGGAACTAGCTGCGACTCTGAAAATGCTACTAGACAGTATCATTGGCACAAGAGTCTTGGCTAGGACAAAATCAGTTCCATTGCTGAACTCCTGCTGAACAGAACTAGGAATGACAGAATGGATCTATGTCCTGCTGTGGGAACAGGTATGTTCAGTGTGCAAGGATTGGGGATGAGAACACCCACTGAGATCAATGGAGCACTTCATCCCTCTCAGTGCTATTGTTTTATTTATTTCTATGGGGTGTGCTCATTCCAGTGAGATCTGAGATGAAGGGGCCACCTCACATCTCTGTGTGCAGAGCTCCTTCACCCTGTACTAGTACACAGAGTGGATTTCCCTTCAGCTAGCAAATGAGATGTGTATCACTCTCATAAATGCCCTTCGATCTCTATGCTCTGAAAAGGAACAAGGCAGTCTTAGGCAACCTTAATTCTTCATTAACAACATGTTTTGAAGTGACTTACCCTGAGTATGACATTTGTATGACATGAGTGGCCTTTGCCGTGCAAAGAGAGAGGTTCTGAATCCCAAACCTCCCTCTGGCCTGAACTTAAGTGCCTAAGTCCCTTTGAGGGGCAGGTTGAATGACCCCTCTCATTAGCAGTTCCTAGCTGCTTAACTCAGGGCTGTGAATTCCACTGGGTTGCAAGGTGCCTAAAAGTTAGATACTGGAACACCCACGTCCCTTTGTGGATCTAGTCTTACATTTGTAAACAAGAAGTATGGTCTAACAGATTGAGCAACGGCTGGAAGTAAAGAGTTCTACTCCTGGCCCTGCCACTGGACAAACCTTAGGCGCCCAATTTTGAAAATGTTGGCTTTAACCAATCGGGGCCTCCGTTTCTCCATCTGTTAGATGAGGGTAAGAATACATACCTCACAGAAGTGTTGTGATGCTTATTCAGTCTATAAGCTTTCGTGGACTACAGCCCACTTCTTCAGATGCTGTAGTCCACGAAAGCTTATGCTCTAATAAATTTGTTAGTCTCTAAGGTGCCACAAGTACTCCTGTTCTTCTTTTTGCGGATACAGACTAACACGGCTGTTACTCTGAAACTTATTCAGTCTGTCTCTGTAAAGTGATTCAAGTGCCTCATGTACAAGGTGCTAGATAAATGTGGAAATTAATTATTATAATAAATATTTAGATTTAAATCCGCTGGAAATCCCAGCCTAAATAACAGGGCAGGGTTTTGAAATATGTTCTCTGGGGTGTTCTGCTGTCTGGCCCAGAGGCCCTGTTTGTTTCACTCTCCAGCAATGCTTCATGATGTTTAATTATCACAGGATCTTATTAATGGTTGGAACTTTGTCTTAAAGTCCCTTTACAATTGAAGTCATCACCTGCAAACCTAAACGGAACACAGCTGGTCTGGTCTCCAGAAAAGGATCAGTGCAAACTGAACTAGACTCATTTCTCTGAGTAGTTAGTACATACTCTTGTGGTTTAAGGGCAGAGCAGTTGTGGCAGGGAAAATGCTCTTGTAGATCAGATTCCTACCAATGCTATGTACATTAGGGAATACTGACATCAGGTGGCCTATTAACTTAATCACAGGGATGCCTCTCCTATGAATTTCCCCTCTCCACTTCTCTTGGTTAAAATTGTCAATCAAACAAAGCTGCTGCCAACCAACTGCCTTGGCTAATGTATTCTGACTGATCGATTGTGCCTTTCAAGTAAAGCACTCAGCCTTTCAAGCAAATACACACAACTATTCGCTGAAGAGTCCAGTGTGTTTATTTACGTGCTGTAACCGCAATACTCCACTCTCTAGCACAGGCTTTTTTAGTTACAAAAAGAAGAGCTTGTATAAGCTCGATAACTTGTCCCTCTCGCCAACAGACGTTGGTTCAATAAAATATATGATCTCACCCATCTTGTGGGCAAACTATGGCCCGCAGGCCGCATCCGGCCCGCTAGCCGTTTTAAGCTGGCCTGCAAGCCACACCACGTGGCTTGGCCCTGCTTTGGCCGGGGGGGGTGCTCACTACCTAGCTCGGACCCACTCCCTTGGCTGGGGCACTGGGTCAGGGGCTGGACCATGCGGCTTGGCCCCGCTCCGGCACTCCAGCCGGGGCACTGGGTCAGGGCCACACCATGTGGCTCCTGGAAGCCGCGGCATGGCCACGTTCCGGCTCCTACGTACTCCAATTGGAGTTGCAGGGGCAGTGCCTGCAGATGGGGCCGCATGCAGAGCTGCCTGGCCATGCATCCGCGTAGGAGCCAGAGAAGGGACATGCCACTGTTTCCGGGAGCTGCTTGAGGTAAGTGCCGCTCAGAGCCTGCACCCCTTGAGCCTCTCCCCATGCCCCAACTCCCTGCACCAGCCCTGATCCCCCTCATGCCCTTCAAACCCCTCGATCCCAGCCAGAAGCACCCTCCTGCACCCCAAACCTCTCATCCCCAGCTGCACCCCAGAGCCCGCACCCAAGCCCCAATTTTGTCAGCATTCATGGCCTGCCATACAATTTCTATTTCCCGATGTGGCCCTGGGGCCAAAAAGTTTTCCCACCCCGGGTTTAAGGCAACCAGAAATCTTACCTCTTGATTACCCCTGCAGAAAGGCAGAGTCTGAACATTCCTTGGGCAACAAGCATTCTCAAAATGGACTCTCTCTCTGATAATCTTGCTAGATAGAGCCCTGGATCCTAGTCCACCCAGGGCCTGATCCTTTGCCCAGTGATATCAATAGGAGTTTTGCCACTTATGGAAGTGGGTGAAGGGACAGCCCCATAATCTCCATTGCACTTCCCTGGAGGCTGAGGGGCAATATTCTAAAATATTCATTGAGCTTTCATTTGGAACTATCATGCCCAGCTAGTTCAAACTTCTTCTCTGAGTTTCCACACTCACCCTCTAACTGTATCACTCTGGTAGTGGTTATGCACTGAACATATGATTCTAACATCTCTGTTCTACATAGGCAATTTTTTAGTAAGATTAAACAAAGAACCAATTTGTCCACTGTGGTAAAGAGAGGCATAACAGTTTATTTTTTAAAATAGTGTCAAAAACATTGTTACCTTTACTACTTCACACTCTTTTTAAAATAAACTCTGTAACAAATGTAGAAGTCAGATACAGGACCTCATGAAAACAATTCAATGCAGAATGTTAAGCTTTTCCCTAGACAACTGAAAATGAATCTCTGTTCCTATGGCCATTTTAAACTTCAGGAAAATGTTCTAGACCAGTGGTGCTCAACCAGGAGTAAGTGTACACCTGGGCGTACAGGGAGGTCTTCCAGAGGGTACATCAACTCATGTAGATATTTGCCTATTTTTACAACAGGCTACATAAAAAGCACTAGCAAAGTCAGTACCAACTAAAATTTCATACAGACAAGTTGTTTATACTGTTCTATATACTATACACTGAAATTTAAGTACAATATTTATATTCCAATTGATTTATAATTATATGGGAAAACTGAGAAAGTAAGCAATTTTTCAGTAATAGTGTGCTGTGACAATTTTGTATTTTTGTATCTGATTTTATAAGTGAGTAGTTTTTAAGTGAAGTGAGACCTGGGGAAGGCAAGACAAATCAGACTCCTGAAAGGGCTACAGTAGTCTGGAAAGGTTGAGAACCACTGTTCTAAACCTCCCCCATACATCAGGGTAATCCCAGAAGCCTCAGGATGTCTGTTCTTTACTAACAAAACTTGACCCTGCAGAGAAATGAGTCACTATGAACAAAATACAAATGTAGGGATAATGAGGGAGTTAGATTTAGGCTTCTTTTTCTACTTGTGGGCAATTCTAGTAATTCATTGGCAAACTACAGCAAAATGTGATTGCTATGAAAAATCTCTTTGGTGGGAGAAAGTAATTATTTAAGCCATGGCTCCTGAGGAGAAATTAGGAGAAGGCAGGGCTGGAATTTGATAGGAAGCTATAGTCAGTTTCCCATTGTAAGTTTTATTTTTGAATGAACAAACCTGTGGCTGTTTCAAAGACAAAGGCTCTCCTGTGCTGACATGGAATCTCTTCAGCTGGTTACATTGAATTCTTTTTAAAATACTTTCAAAAGGAAGGTAGTTTTTGTTTCTAGTCTCACTACAAGGATTTCACTTTCAAGGCCCTTTATAACCCATCAGTGCCCTACCTATCGCCTCTCATTCACTGAGATATCGATTCCTCCCTCCGATCTGCCAATGTTGCCTGCTTCCACTGCCTGCTTCCATTACTCTCCTTTACTGTGATACCTACAAAAAAACTGGACAATGGGTTGGTTATTGATGCGCTGAGACCTTCGCTTAATACTATCTCATTGTTTCCTTGTACTCCCCCATCCATCTGTCTTAGCCATTGGTTGTCTCTAGTGTCATACTTAGTTTGGAAGCTCTTTAATGCAAGGACCATCTTTTTGTTCTGTGTTTGTACATAACCTACCAGAGCGGCAGGGTCCTGGTCAATGAATAGGGCTCCTAGATGCTATGATAATACAAATGAGTTAAAAGTATATTTCAAAGGTTGGCCATCATGTAGCCATTTTGGACAGACCTACTTTATTCACGCTAATACATTGGACATGTCATTATTTTGTGTTTCTACTGTGGTAGTACATGTCGGTCCCACTGTTCTAGGCACTGTATAAATGCATATGAAGACACTATTCATGCCTCAAAGAGCTTATGATACATTTTCCTTTAACTCCAATTTAGGATTCATCCAAATCAGTACTCGGGCAAATCTTTGTGATTATTAACTTTAAATTGACTTCTGTGTAATGTAAGGAGCGGAGGGCCTTGCTTGGTAAGCCGTATCTCTGCGTCTACAAATATGTATTTTTAAAAAGTAGCTCTGGAATCAATTAACATATTAAAAAGGTCTTGCAGGTTGCAGTGTAGGCAGTAAACGACAGTCCCTTATCTGGTGCAAATTAAGTACCTGTTATCAGATTACCAGCCACTATTAGTGTAATCAAGAAGGGTACATGTAAAGCAACAGCCAGTGAAGCATCTACTGAACCTCTTTTTGGCTCTTGACTTCTTTTGAATGCTAAAGGCAAATTGTCAAGGCTGGAGGGTCTAAAATTAGACTAGCTTTGATTGATTTCGAATAGGCACAGTACACTGCCAGCTGTGCTTGTGAAGGTTACCAGCTGGCAGACAAATGCACAAACAGCCAGCAGGAATTTTGTGTTTGTTTTTTATTTATCTAGCATGTTTGGAGTGAATGGCACTTTCTGGATAAGACCCTTGATCAGAGCTGGTTACAATCTAATTTAGGCTGATAAGGAGAAATGGTAGTAAGCTACAGGAAGGAGGGGAAACAAAAAGCTGCTGTTGGGAGAGCACTAGTCACACAACCCTTGGGTTATTTCATTTTGTGCTTTTTGGGGGTGTGTTTGTTGAATGGGCATTTCTGGTACATTTACAGGATGATTCAACATATGGGAGCAGACAGTGATAGTGAGGAAGAAAAGAAATCTCAGCAGAAGGAAGGGGGTTGGCCCAGGAGCTGGTGTGTGGCCTAGCTGAAAAGCTGGGATAACTTTTTAGCACAACTCTCCTACATTTCTCAACAGCCGGAATCGTGTGTTTAAAAGTTTACTTTTAGGGAAGGTTCCATTTCTGGGTATGTAAAGTCGCTTTAACCTGCGAGTACAACATATTGCAGGCCTGGATAATCTTCCCTATCCAGATCGAGATGATTTGATTTAATGTTCTAAATTAAAGTTTTCCATAGAAAATTTCCATACTAAATTGCAGCTCCAAGGAATTTTTATGGCCAAGTTTATTCACGCTTCCCCCATTCCTACTCCTACTGGCAGGTGTAGCTACAATACAATATATATTATAAAATCCATGTTTATTACAGTGAAGATTCACTTTGGTGACACAGCTGAATTCTCATAAAGATGTTTTTAAAATCCTTGCTTTTATTTTCTATACTGGCGCTGAACCACCGATCCGGCATAAAGGGTAAACTTAAACCAGCTCTCAACAGTTTCAGAGTAGTTTTTTTACTGCTCTTGGATGTGGTGAAAACTTTAATAAGTTCCTGGGAGAAGAGCTCACTGTGACAGAAATACACAATGATACGTAACCATCTCTAAGAACAGCTTTTACACACAATACCAAGAAGGGGCCTAAAGTGCAGCTAAATAAAAATGCCTACCAAATCTGCATTTTTCTGTACAAATGAGAATACTGCACCATATGGTCTTTTTAAAAGCAAGTTACGAAATTATGAAGTATAATTCAGAAGATAAGTGAGCCTAATCAAACTCAAATCAAAACATGACTCTCACTGACCTCAATGAGAATTGATTTGAGCCCTCAGGGTACGTCTACACTGCGCAGCAAGTAGCCTGTGGGACTCAGGTTTGTAGATTTGGTGTTTCCAAGCCTATGCTTGAGCATCCACACTGCATTGTAAACCTGTGCTTCCAACTGTGCTGATTGGGTCCATAGTGTACTACACTGACCTGAGTCATGCTGTATCTGAAGGCGTATCTGCCTGGGTTCCTAGCACCCATGTTAGATACAGCCACTCTAGGGCATGGTTCATAGTGGATTTGGGGAGAATTTGTCTGTCCATCCTGCGTGAATTGACTAGAAGTGGTGGGTGAGTGAGTCAGGCTTGCTATCCAGTCTCCTCCCCTTGTGTGGTTAGGCTGGGGCAGAGGGTGGTCGGTGCCCCTGCCCTGGGCAAGGAGGGCATTTTTTTTTTAAATAAAAAAATCACAGAGAGGTCACAGTAAACAGTAACTGTAACTCTTACTAAATTTAGTGACTGCTCCATGATTTTTTTGTTTAAAAAAAAAAAAAAAAAGCTGTGACAAATTACAGCCCAAGCCATGGCTTCTGAACCTGACTGCAACAGGCTTGGGAAAAGGAAGTTCAACTATCTGTAAGATGTTGGTTGAATGTGCATTTGGCAGATTGAAATCCATTGGCTGGGCCTTCAGAACCATTTGGATACCGGGTTATCAATGCTACCTGGGTTCTTGTGGCCTGTGGCTTTCTTCACGTCTGGGAGGACAAAGGAGAAACTGTCAATCAAGAGTAGATTCAAGGAACTCCTGGATTTCTAAACTGGCACGCACAGCCAGAAAGTGTCATAACTGGGCCTGCATCCCCAGGCACAGCAGAAATGATGGATGCTTTGTGCACCCAAGTAACAGGTTTACTTGATCCCAGGCAGGAGGAGGAGGGAAACGGTATTGTAATTGAGCTGTCCCATAGGACAGAGGCTTGAAGTGTAAACTGGATTATAGGATTAAAGTATAGGAATTCTTGTTCAGATGCAGTGTCTAGCCTCGTGTCAGGGACTTTTTAATCTTTCCTTCAATCCCAGAGAAGCTATCAAACTTAAGGGTCTTCACGACAAACTATTACCTAAGCTTAAGAGAGGCACGCTTTGGTTGGACCTCAGTCCTGCCTGTCTTCTGTGTTTCAATCTTGTACATTATCACAAAAATACATGTAGGAAGGAACAGTCCACACCCACCTATGCTATGTATGATACCATTAGAGACTATATCCACTATTAAATTGACACTATACATTAAATTTTCCTCTAATTTTCTACCTCTTGTTTAAATTTTACAGTGAAGCAAGGAGAGAGTTTATTCCTTACTTCACCTTCTAGTTACCATGCATCATTTTAGAAGTTAAAAATATAGTGGCAAGACTGGTTTTGCTGCACTGTATAGGTTTATCCTTTCTATGCAAGGAAATTATACATTTGTCAAACCTGAAAGCTCTCATGCAGTTCAGTAAAGCTTCTATTCTACCAACCCCTCTGCAGTAAAACAAAACAAAAAACTGAAGGATGTCAATATTTAATATTGTTATTCCAAAACAATTGCACATTTTGACCATGCTCTCTTTGGTGTTAAAACTTATAACAATTAAGCCAGTAACAGTTGACAGAGACATTTTGTTAATATATTGAGTTATTGGCTAAAAAGAAATGTTCAGCGTTCTAACAGTTTCAAATGTAAGATTCACAATTGGAGATATTTATTCATGTTAAATTAACCCACTGATACTGGCATTTAGGATAGTGCAGTATATCCCACAACGAGCAAGGGTGGCCACGCTTTGTGATTCAGAGGGCTGTACTGGCACCTGACTTACATATTATTTTATGTAAGGATTTTTATGCACACATTTGTATGTATAGCTTCTTTACTAGAGGAACAAACCATGTACTTGTATTTACCAGAAATATTGTAGTATGAATGTATTCAGCATCTTCCATTCAAAGACCTTAAAGCACTTTCCAAGCAAATCTAGCCTAACTCCTCTCCTGTGAAGAAGATAAAGGTCTCTTTTATAGGAGAGGAAGCTACAGAAAGTCGGGCAGAATCAGGAACAGATCCCATTGCTTTTGACTCATCTTGCATCTGAACCACATGACAATCCTGTGGAATACACCTGCAGTTTCTGCTTGCACTCACATTGCAGAAATTATAGGGAGAAGGCTGCAGGAGAATGTCTGAAAAATTTGCAGGCCTTATGTTGTGACACCTTCAGCAGGAATTTGATTTTACTAAATCTGAACCACATCAGCAGTTTGTGTAGCACACAATCTTATTTATGGGTAAGAAGGGTTACCTGCATAGCCTTTCATATTCACAAGACTACATGAATGTCTATGATTAGTTTAACAGTTCATTACATTTATTTCTGTGTGGGATAGTTTTTCTTCTCAAGAGAGTACACTGATTGCATTTCCTAATGCATATCCTTATTGAGTCATCATATCAGAACCCTCCCCACCAGTGGCATCCTGGGAGATATGGAGCTCCTCGAGCATCTCAGCCAGACTGATTCGTGGAGCACCTTCATCATCTGTGTCACTTTCCACTGGAATTTTTGAATCTAAAAAACCAAACAAGAAAAACCAAATAAGGAAATAATAGCTCCAAGAAATTTCATAGCTTAAAGCTAGTACATCAGCAATACACCCTGCCCCTTTCATATAGAGTGCTGAATTATAGACCAACAGTATTTTTTCCAAATTAGACTTCCATTCCAATCCTACCTTTGCTGCAAATACAAAACATGAACACACAGTAATCAAAAAGGCTGTAAAGTATCTATTGACATTATGACCTCAAGTAATATGTATTCTCCCAAGTGTATGTCACTTTACCCTGAGCATTCAACTCCTTCTGAATTACCAGAAGCAAAATAAAATCTGAAGTCACAAGTGTTATGCACAGTTACACCGTTCAGGAAAATTTACCTTTATAAATATTGACATTCTTTCTAATTGTCTCATCTTCTTCAAGATCTTCAAGGAAGTCCTGGTACTGCCTAAAAAGCAACAAACTCAATTGAATACATTAACTCTTCCTTTAGAATTATGCAAACTCTGGAGTCTGGCAGGCTAGCAGCCCAGTGGAATCCAAACTGGTTAGGGCCAATCCTAAAGGTGACACTCTACTGCACGTAAAAACCCCAATAGGGATGGGCAGGGAGAGACTTACTCAGAAAACTTCATGAGTTAAAAGTGCTCTTGTTTTATTATACACTGAGAATACTTACATTTTGTAGCAGTTACAGCTATGTGCTTCAAGTACAGATTAAAAAAAAAACTCAAGGAAGAGCTGCTTATATTTCTATGGGTCCTGTGGGGACCAGTGAACAAATAGCAGAGCCCTAGCTCCATCCCCCAAATCCCAAGTTGCCCAAATGTGTTCAAAAACAACAGGCACAAAACTTTAGGGTTAGGGGAGAAGGGTAGGCATGGACTCACTGACCACAGCCTTTCTACTTGCAGGGTTTTAAGGCACTTATGTCTTGGGTGTGCTGTCAGCACTTAAATAATAAGTGCTCTACCTCTCACTTCTTTGCTCCCCTTAAGGCCCATGAAGTATAGGGAAGCATTGCACATCAGGAAATGATTACAGGATTTGGTCCCTCAGACACATGCTCTTATAACATCCCCTTCCTTGTAATTCAGTCTTTGTGTAGTTTATATTTATAGTATGCCACTAATATGCCGTAGCTTTTACATTCTAATTTAACTCTGATCTTTTGCTTCCATTTACCAGTCAGTTAGGCATTAGAGTTAGTCAGCTGTCGTATATAATTTGTTACTGAACATACCAATGACAAACGCTTCCTCTCTCTTACAGATGTCTCTTCAGACAGCTTAATGTATAATCGGTTGTCCCACAGACATGGGGTCTGACTCCACTCACTAACGATTTCAGGTTTTTTTTTTTTTTTTTTTAAGTCTTTGTAGTCAATGCTTATACTGTGTAATTCTGTGTAACCTTTAGTAAGGGCTGTAAGATTGTGGGCAAAATTCAAGAAAGTTTTACTATATTGTCTCAAATATCAATCTCCCCTACAATTTCACAAAGCAGTCAAAAGCGGGATGAGATTTCACTCTGAGCACTCAGGACTAAATTGTGTCTTTAAGGCACTCCCTGCAGTAGGGAGCAGTGAAGAGGTACACCTCTCCCTAGAATGCAGGGACACCAGACCTGCTAAGCCATCCTCTGATATGGTAAGCATGCACTCCCCCTTATGGAGTGCCAGTTGTACCTGCCTGTGTGGAAGAAGAGGAGGAGTGGTGTCTCCACTTATTCTGGATGCCCTTTAGACCAGATAATGGTACTAAACCTAGTATGTACTCAGGAGAGATTGAGAAATGCTACCCATTACTGGACCCTGCACAGATGGTTCAAGGGGAAAAGCTACTGAGCAGAAACCAAACCTTTCATCATCTGTATCCATGCCTTCTCTGTCCCTTTCCAGCTCTTTCAGTTTCCAGTTCCTACGACGCTGACGTTTAGTGCGGTCATAACTCTTCTTTATTAATACCTACACAGAAGATATCATTTTAGACCAACTTTCAGAAAAACACTAACATTCTTTGGATCTATGAACCAAGGAATTGTACTGCATTGTGGATTCTGCAATACTATAATTGGTCACAAGAGGGCAGCAAGGGACAGCTGTACCTCAGCTGTGAATAAAGGATTGAGTCAGGCACCTCATTGAGCCTGAATAGTGAAGTTCTGAATAGTGAAGTTCTCACACTATTTATATAGTGCTTGTCCTACAAAGGGCTCCCAAAGTCCTTTCCAAGCTATATGTGTGTATGGGAGGAACAGTACAGTGTTTGCGCAGCACAGATAGGACACAATAGTTTAGAGAAGGAAATGGATATTACAGATCCAGAAGAGCAGAAGGGATAATTGTGATCATCTAATTTAACCTTCTGCATAACACAGGCCACAGGACTTCCTTGAATTAATTCCTGTTTGAGCTAGGGCATGTCTTTCAGAAAGAAAGCCAATCCAAACATCAGGGAAAGACTGCCAAGAATGACCTTGAGCAGATCACTGCAGACTACGTGGCTCTGGGAAGAAGGATAAAGGAGTTTGAGGTGCAAGTGGTGTTCTCGTCCATCCTCCCTGTGCAAGGAAAAGGCCGGGGTAGAGACCGTCGAATCGTGGAAGTCAACGAATGGCTACGCAGGTGGTGTCGGAGAGAAGGCTTTGGATTCTTCGACCATGGGATGGTGTTCCAAGAAGAAGGAGTGCTAGGCAGAGACGGGCTCCACCTAACGAAGAGAGGGAAGAGCATCTTCGCCAGCAGGCTGGCTAACCTAGTGAGGAGGGCTTTAAACTAGGTTCACCGGGGGAAGGAGACCAAAGCCCTGAGGTAAGTGGGGAAATGGGATCCTGGGAGGAAGCACAAGCAGGAGAGCGCAAGAGGGGAGGACTCCTGTCTCATGCTGAGAAAGAGGGACGATCGTTGAGTTATCTTAAGTGCCTATACACAAATGCAAGAAGCCTGGGAAACAAGCAGGGAGAACTGGAAGTCCTGGCACAGTCAGGGAACTATTATGTGATTGGAATAACAGAGACTTGGTGGGACAACTCACATGACTGGAGTACTGTCATGGATGGATATAAACTGTTCAGGAAGGACAGGCAGGGCAGAAAAGGTGGGGGAGTTGCGTTGTATGTAAGAGAGGAGTATGACTGCTCAGAGCTCCGGTATGATACTGCAGAAAAACCTGAGAGTCTCTGGATAAAGTTAAGAAGTGTGAGCAACAAGGGTGATGTCGTGGTTGGAGTCTGCTATAGACCACCAGACCAGGGGGATGAGGTGGACGAGGCTTTCTTCTGGCAACTAGCAGAAGTTGCTAGATCGCAGGCCCTGGTTCTCATGGGAGACTTTAATCACCCTGATATCTGCTGGGAGAGCAATACAGCGGTGCACAGGCAATCCAGGAAATTTTTGAAAAGTGTAGGGGACAATTTCCTGGTGCAAGTGCTGGAGGAACCAACTAGGGGCAAAGCTTTTCTTGACCTGCTGCTCACAAACAGGGAAGAACTAGTAGGGGAAGCAAAAGTGGATGGGAACCTGGGAGGCAGTGACCATGAGATGGTCGAGTTCAGGATCCTGACACAAGGAAGAAAGGAGAGCAGCAGAATATGTACCCTGGACTTCAGAAAAGCAGACTTTGACTCCCTCAGGGAACAGATGGGCAGGATCCCCTGGGAGAATAACATGAAGGGCAAAGGGGTCCAGGAGAGCTGGCTGTATTTTAAAGAATCCTTATTGAGGTTGCAGGAACAAACCATCCCGATGTGTAGAAAGAATAGTAAATATGGCAGGCGACCAGCTTGGCTAAACAGTGAAATCCTTGCTGATCTTAAACGCAAAAAAGAGGCTTATAAGAAGTGGAAGATTGGACAAATGACCAGGGAGGAGTATAAAAATATTGCTCAGGCGTGCAGGAGTGAAATCAGGAAGGCCAAATCACACTTGGAGTTGCAGCTAGCAAGAGATGTTAAGAGTAACAAGAAGAGTTTCTTCAGGTATGTTAGCAACAAGAAGAAAATCAAGGAAAGTGTGGGCCCCTTACTGAATGAGGGAGGCAACCTAGTGACCGAGGATGTGGAAAAAGCTAATGTACTCAATGATTTTTTTGCCTCTGTCTTCACGCACAAGGTCAGCTCCCAGATTGCTGCACTGGGCAGTACAGCATGGGGAGAAGGTGACCAACCCTCTGTGGAGAAAGAGGTGGTTCGGGACTATTTAGAAAAAACTGGACGTGCACAAGTCCATGGGGCCGGATGCGCTGCATCCGAGGGTGCTAAAGGAGTTGGTGGGTGAGATTGCAGAGCCATTAGCCATTATTTTTGAAAACTCATGGCGATCGGGGGAGGTCCCAGATGACTGGAAAAAGGCTAATGTAGTGCCCATCTTTAAAAAAGGGAAGAAGGAGGATCCGGGGAACTACAGGCCAGTCAGCCTCACCTCAGTCCCTGGAAAAATCATGGAGCAGGTCCTCAAGGAATCAATTATGAAACATTTAGAGGAGAGGAAAGTGATCAGGAACAGTCAGCATGGATTCACGAAGGGGAAGTCGTGCCTGACTAACCTAATTGCCTTCTATGATGAGATAACGGGCTCTGTGGATGAGGGGAAAGCAGTGGATGTGTTATTTCTTGACTTTAGCAAAGCTTTTGATACGGTCTCCCACAGTATTCTTGCCACCAAGTTAAAGAAGTATGGGCTGGATGAATGGACTGTAAGGTGGATAGAAAGCTGGCTAGATCGTCGGGTTCAACGGGTAGTGATCAATGGCTCCATGTCTAGTTGGCAGCCGGTTTCAAGTGGAGTGCCCCAAGGGTCGGTCCTGGGGCCGGTTTTGTTTAATATCTTTATTAATGATCTGGAGGATGGTGTGGACTGCACTCTCAGCAAGTTTGCAGATGACACTAAACTAGGAGGCGTGGTAGATACACTAGAGGGTAGGGATCGGATACAGAGGGACCTAGACAAATTAGAGGATTGGGCTGAAAAAAACCTGATGAGGTTCAACAAGGACAAGTGCAGAGTTCTGCACTTAGGACGGAAGAATCCCATGCACTGCTACAGACTAGGGACCGAATGGCTAGGTAGCAGTTCTGCAGAAAAGGACCTAGGGGTCACAGTGGACAAGAAGCTGGATATGAGTCAACAGTGTGCTCTTGTTGCCAAGAAGGCTAACGGCATTTTGGGCTGTATAAGTAGGGGCATTGCCAGCAGATCGAGGAACGTGATCGTTCCCCTTTATTCGACGTTGGTGAGGCCTCATCTGGAATACTGTGTCCAGTTTTGGGCCCCACACTATAAGAAGGATGTGGAAAAATTGGAAAGAGTCCAGCGGAGGGCAACAAAAATGATTATGGGTCTGGAGCACATGACTTATGAGGAGAGGCTGAGGGAACTGGGATTGTTTAGTCTCCAGAAGAGAAGAATGAAGGGGGATTTGATAGCAGCCTTCAACTACCTGAAGGGGGGTTCCAAAGAGGATGGAGCTCGGCTGTTCTCAGTGGTGGCAGACAACAGAACAAGGAGCAATGGTCTCAAGTTGCAGTGGGGGAGGTCCAGGTTGGATATCAGGAAAAACTATTTCACTAGGAGGGTGGTGAAACACTGGAATGCATTACCTAGGGAGGTGGTGGAGTCTCCTTCCTTGGAGGTTTTTAAGGCCCGGCTTGACAAAGCCCTGTCTGGGATGATTTAGCTGGGAATTGGTCCTGCTTTGAGCAGGGGGTTGGACTAGATGACCTCTTGAGGTCCCTTCCAACTCTGATATTCTATGATTCTATGAAAATTTAAACAGCCAGAATATAATTTCCAAAACTGGAATTTGACCAGGATGCTGGTGCTAATACCTCGTTTCCCCTGATTTTTAGGCTAGGACTACAATATACATTTTATAGACCATAATGTTCTCATTTTCAATAATGCACAAGAAACAAACTTGTCTACAAGAAAGGAGAGTCCAGGACCTTACCACATCAGGAACGTTGTGTGGGTTCATCTTATTTGCAAATTCGTCATTGAGGTTACAATTGGCCAAGTCAAATCTAAAAGGAAGATATTTACAAGACACTTAATAGCTTGAACATTTAACCTTTCATGTTTTATTCTTCCAAGAAGAAACATAATATAATTACAATTTTATAGTTCATACAAAAGAGACCAAACTTCCAGAAAGAAGTAATGATACACAAAAGGGAAGAAAATCCATGCTACTAAGCATCCTTGATAAACAAGTTAAACTCTTTACATTTTAAGGTAAATCAGAGATTTTATATATATATATATATATATATATATATATATATATATATATATATATACACACACACACACAGTGATCAAGTACATGACATGCTATACCCTTCAACCTGTTGTCTCCATCCCATCTTGACTTCTGACACACTCCAACATGCTTGGTCTTTGAACATGTCACTACCTTGGCATCTTAGAAACCCGCCCAAGCCTCGCCATGTCTAAGCAGTGTGTTTGTCATATGTGCATTCTATATACTCACTGCTTTGATTGACTGCTAGCTGACTGACCCCATTCCAATCCGGCTTTTGTCCTTCCATACCATTGAGACTTCTCATATTAAGGTCACCAATGACCTCTTCCTGGCCATGTCCAAGGGCCTCTTCTCCACCCTCATATTTTCTGTCACTTCTAATTTTAAAATTAGAACAGTTCACAATTCTGTTGGTAAAGCATGAGCCTGAGCTGAATCCAGATCGGCTGCCCACAGCTGTGCTAGCTCTTCAGCTCTAGCCATAGCAAAACGTGGAAACACTGTCATTAGATACAATTCTGAACATGCACAGGCAGCAGTACTGAGTCAAAAGGTGCCATTTTTACAAGTTTTGGTTTAGACCAGGGGTTCTCAAACTTCATTGCCCCGCGATCCCCATGTAACAACAAAAATTACTACACGACCCCAGGAGGGGGAACTGAAGCCCAAGCCCTGCCACTCCGAGTGGGCTGGGGGGGGAAGCCGAAGCCCAAGGCTTCTGCCCTTGGCAGGGGGCCTGTAACCTGAACCCCACCACCTAGGGTGGAAGTCAAAGGGCTCGGGCTTTGGCCCTGGGCCTCAGCAAGTCTAATGCCAGCCCTGGCGAGCCCATTAAAACAGGGTTGCAACCCACACTCGGGTCCTGATCCACAGTTTGAGAACCACTGGTTTAAACGGACACTTTAAAAACAGAAGCCACCTCTCTTCTTCTACCAACTCAAAACCCTTTTCCACAATGACAGAATAATAAGATCTTTCCTGTCCCACATGTCTTGTAACTTTGGGGTCAGTGTTACAGGAAGTTGAGATTTTATTAACCTGCATGATCTGTCTCAGTCAATCAAATATTGATTGAAAATAGCATATATCAATACAAACCCCAAGACTAGGTCTCCAGGATTTAGAAGGTGCCCCAAGTGAGTGCGGCAGAAATACTGATTATCTGTATTCATCTCTGAGGTTTTCTGTACCCAGGCTTCAGCAAGAGTGTGCTTGAGAAATGGAAATAAACATTTTTGTAATGAGATGCAGATAGTTTCATTTGCTGCTGCACAATTAAAACACATCTATTGCTGTATTATGTAACATTTGATATTGCATCAGTAACAATACTGGCTTCTTCTGTATCCAACTTCCATTTCCTTAGCATTAATGATTGCCTTTTTACTGAAGACAAACAAATGGAAACAATGGGAAATTTTCACACATCCCATTTAGATTTCCTCCCATAAATATGATCACAAGGATTGTTTTTACTTCATTATGTACCACAGAGTTTTTGGAACAAGCAATATTGTTTGGTAAGGAAATATAACAGTCTTGTGTTATTAAGAAAGAACAACTGCCTCAAGATCTATAATAAAAAACTAATAAGAGAGGTGAATGGACTTCTGAACACCAGTCCCTAGTACTAATTTGACCTAGGCAATCAGGTAGAATATTTGTCAATATATTTGTCAAATATGGTTCATTTAGTTATAAATAATCTTAGCTGGTATCCGCAATCCTCTAAGTGTTGGACTGCATACAATGCTTCATTACTAAATTGTGATCTAAAATATTAACCTAAGAGAAAGAAGCTTATAACAAAATCAAATTTTAACTTCATTTTGAAGCAAAATAATTTTTGAAAATGGAATTCATGTGATGTGTATGCAATTCCCAATGAATGAGAATGATGTATTGCAGCCTTCTTAGGGGAGGGCTTCACCAGCTAACAATAGTCAGAAAATTTTTGGATACATTTGGAAAAATGTGCAGTTTGTTTTGTAACATCGAGTGAGCCAAAACAGAATTCCAGACAAGGAACCAGGTTTCCAGAAGTGGTAAATAAGGCAAATAAACTCTTACTTTGTTTGATCTCATCCCTGCACCTGCACCTTGTTTTCTCTCTTGGACCCTGGTGATATCTATTACAATGAACTCCTCCAACTGCTTTGGATGGAACAAGCTATTGAAAGGGTGACGCCAGTAAGTGTTTCCATCAATGTCAGCAACTGAAAGAGCAAATACAGACCTTTGGCGTCTGAAAGCAATTTTCCTTTGCCCACACATACAAAATATGCATTACTAAGCCAAAAATCAAGGCAACTGCCAAATGATCAGTGATATTACACTTCAACAGAGTAGACGCATTAAGGGCCAGATGTACACTATAAACTACTGCTGATGCAGCATTGTCAAAATCAGGGTGTGATCTGACAAGAGTCCCTAGTGTAGATGCAGTTATACCAACAAAACTGTACTTTTGCCAGTATAGCTTATTTTGTTAGGAGGGGAAGGGAAGACGGGAATAAGCTACACCCCCACTAGGAGTGCTTTGCCAGTAAATATACTGGTAATGCTATTCCCGCGAAGTGCTCCTCATGCAGACCTGACCTGAGTCACAAGTTAGTTAGCATTCCGTATCTCCATCTTAATTCTAAAGGGATTTGTCTATGATAGACTAAGGCCTAGTTTACACTTAAAAAGTCACTTCTAACTGATACACCTGTGCTGGCAAAACCCCTAATGTAGACAGTTTTCTCCTGGTATAAACTACACCGGCAATATAGAACTCCACTATCAGAGTTGGCCAGTAGAGCTATAATAGTAAACCCTTTCTAAACACTGCTTACGTGGCACAGCAAGGTGACAAAAGGAAAGAATCATCCAGACAGCCTCTGCAAGGACTCAGTCTGTAATTCTTTAATTTGTGGTACACTTTGTATACGACAGTAGAGAATTCAGGGACTAAGAGATTAATTTCTTAGTTTGCCATTAATTTGTTTGGCAATGAGAAGACTGATTTAATCTTTCAAAATTAAGGTCTGAAACACAAGATGTGCATCAGGAAAACATTCAGTAAGAACAATGCCAAACAGAAGAATTACTACTAGACACTAGGATTAACTTTCAAGGGAAAAAATAATAGAACTCCCCTCCCTCAACTTACTTTGCAGAGTGTTGGGATCAATGAGGTGGATGGTACTTGTTACTCTGATGCACACACAAATCTGGCTCATATTCCCAAGGCTCTGTGCCAGTTTTGGAGACAGACATACAACATTGTCCTGTGCAGCAAGAGACAAAATTGCACACATTTGTTTTCTTGTTTTTAGTTATATTTAGATTTTTAGCAAAGTACTAAAATTTTTAAACAAGTCCTTAAATTGAGCTTGAGAACAACCACTATTACCATTCAACATAGATGCTATGAACAAACAACTGGGGGCGGGGTGGTGAGGGGAAATCTACTTCCACAATACTGTGTGGTTGAGGAGTGAGTTTCTAACATTCCCATGGTAAAACTTTGACACTTGGTAAGAAAATAGCTTTTTAGTTACAGCACAAAGTCATTTTTCCCAACCTTCAATGGAACAAAGGAGGAAGACATTGTCCATCTGCATAGTGCCCTTTGCATGGTTCTCCTACTTATCAGAAAGTTTTGGATAGTTCTGTAAACTTGAGGAAAGATAAGATTTTACTATATTCTGTTTTTAAGGTTTCTCCAGGGATCATTCTTTACTTTTTCAGGGATTAACATTAGTTAAGTTTTCTCAGGGTATAAAGTAAGAAGTCAGTAGTGCAGGTCTCTGTCTCCTAAATTAGCAAAAATGCTCAAAGATGTTTTACACTAACTATAGTACATATTCAGTGGGGCTCAATTTGTGACCAGCAATATTTTTCTTAACTACCCAAATGACTAGGCTATTTTGGATATATTTTCAGGCAAATTGTCTAAAATACAGACCTCAATTATCTACAGATAACCACCCCCATTTTTAATATAAATATTGTAATAGTACCCAAAGGGGCTAATCAAAATCTCATTAAAGCCCCACTCTGCTAGGCTCAGTATAAACACATACCAAGACTATCCCTGCCCAGAAGAGCTTTTCACACTTGGGTGCAGTTATACTTTTTTTAACTTGCACAGAAGTTTGTTTTCCCTATATTTTACTTCTCGTGCTACTGGACTAAGACAAATCCACATAACACCCTGACAACCACTACTACTGCTAATGATCATCTTCATTTGGGTCAAGTAAACTTTCAACATGTAAATCAAAGAAGTGCAAATGAATACATAATGCATGGAAACACAAGGGTACGCTTCAAGTGCATTGGGATATGTATTTACTTTAATATTTAAAGGTGTTATTACATAAGCCCTACTATACAAGAATCCTCTCGAAAGCATTATTACATGTTAAGCAATACAGAACAGAGGTGCACTTTGAAGGTCATAGGTAAATCTGCTTTTCAGCGATATGAGCCAAAAACCCAGTTTGGAGGATATCTGAAAGTGAACATGGAAATTCTCAAGCCATTATCTCTCTCAAACACTTCATGCGATTGTGCACAAAACTTTTCAGTCAAATTCTACCATGGGATGAAATTTAGCATGTAAATTTTGAGGTGCATTGGTTTTGTTTTTGATGTAATTATACAAATATGTTGCACATTGGGTTTGTAAGTGCTGGTTTCAGCCAGAAATATGGAGAAACAAGCACTCTATCCCCTTCCAAAATGATTTTGAGCAGACTTTTTAAAATACTTTCCAAGCTAATGGAATGCTTGATGAGAGCTTTTTTCACTAAGAATGCATTTACCTTAAAAGATCCTGTTAAAAAAAAAAATCCTGCCTCATCATGATCAAAAATGTAAATTACAGCCATTGTAAGTTGGTAATATATTTTATCCTTTAAAAAAAAAAAAATAAATAAATAAAAAAGAGGAAAGCTACCTTGCATATTGGAACAATCTCCACAGAGAAAGTGCTTTTGTAATTGTAGGCATTGCTATGAATATCATGAGAAATCAAACGCTGGGATGATTTTGATCTAAAAGACATAAGTAAAACTTTAAAGTAGCAAAACAAGGCATAAGAAATATACAGAAGATAATTCATTCTATCAGCACAAAATATCGTAGTAGAAAAAGACTTGCAAAGATATGGCTTCATATCACAAGAAAATTAGGAACAACATGGAAAACAGGACAATGGACAAAAGAGTTAGTTGCATGATGTCTTAGCTGATGGAAAAATTTGGAGACTTAGATGGGATGAGTCTTTTGTAATTATAACAGAGAACTGCTGGTTCTGCACTTTACACACGATTTTTAAGATAAAGGTTCAAAGTAATTTTCCAGCAGCTCTTGAAAATCTGAGTTAGAATGTGATAAACTATGGCAAAATACCTGGAAGGAACTGTACACTGAAGAAAGTCTACCATCTTCTGGGCATGTTGCTTTGAACCATAATAGAAATCCAGGCCATCTTAAAGAAAACACAGCTACATGAAGACATCTATTTAAAGTACAATATAGTATTTTTCACTGTAAAATAATGGGCTATATATTCAAAATTAGGCATTTAAATCATTCCTGTAAATAACCAATGTGCACAAAAATTGAATACTAGTACTTATTTTTCGGGCCCAACACAGACTTCCAAATTCAATTACTTCAGTCATTTTACGTAAAGATTATTATTGACAAGCCACTTCTCTTACCATGAATCTCTTTGATCCGAAGAGTATTTTGATGAAGCCTGTGTTTTAAAATCAATTGTTCCAAATAGTAGAAAGTCTTTTTGTGCAGAGTCTAAAGTTAAAAAGTCAAATCAAGGTTACATTATGAAAATTTAACAACCTTCAAGTATTCTGTAAATGCATCAACAGGGTAACCATTAACATGGAATGATCAACTGAAGCAGAAATAATAATATGTAGTTCTTATATAGTGCTTTTTATCTGTAGATCTCAAAGCACTTTACAAAGTAGGTCAGTATCATTATCCCAAAATTACAAATGGGGAAACTGAGTAAGTTTAGACACTGAACTAAATCTTTATTACAAGAGAACTACTGAAAATTTACCATACATGTGCATAAGTGTGCAAGCAACTGCTCTATTTATGCCTTCCTGTGTTGCTTTTAAACCTCTTTCTTATTTACGTTTATATCTTGCTTCTGTAATACTGATTTTTCAATAAATTAGATCCTAAACAATTATAAATAACCCATCTTTTTTATTCTAATGGGATTAATTTAACTGATATTAAAAAACCAAAATGATTAAAAAAAATAATCTATTTTAGTGCCATGTAGCTCATGGCACTAGTTGTAGTATGCACCCATTCACTTCCTTTTCTCAAGTGGTGAACCTGAATACTGGTTAAAGAAATGCAAATATGGACATTTATAAAAACCAAGCTATTCAAATGTTTAGTTTATCTATCTGATCACCTTATCAAACACTGCATAGCCTAGAGATTGTCTAGGAAGTGTGTTTTCCACCACTTTAGAAGCAGAACAGTTTCAGAAGGATGCAAACTGCCAGCAGGCAGTCTGCTGAGAACAAGATTATTTAGACTAGTCAAGTCTTAGGCAGCCCTGTAAGGAATCACAAAAGGACTGTACAAAACTAAGGGTACGTCTACAATACTTGCAGTTGGGAGCGTGCCTGCCAGCCTGGGTAGACATGTGAACATTTGTGGCACTGGCTAGCTTGCTGAGTACAAGCCCACTCGACCCCCCAGGTCCGTACTTGGGTGGCTGGACTGTACTGATGATGAAACATCTATACGGCTAGCTTGAGTGGATTTAGCATCTCTGTATACCTGGTTGGAAGGCCCAGTTCCAGCTGCAGTGTAGACATACCCATTAGTGTCTGAGCAACAGAATGACTGAAGCTGGCTGTTGGTCAAAGCAAAATATTGGGGTAAAACAAAACACTTCCTGCTGCTTTTTCCTAGCAAAAAGTGAAATAGTCACAAATGCAGTTAAAAAGTCTGAGAAATTTTTCAAGTATATTAAGTGTCCTAAACATTATTTTCAAGCAGGAAAAATCTAAAAACATTCTTAAATGATATCAGGTCTTATTTTAATAAAGCACATTTTACATTCTTACATTACAAGGTTTTAGAATTTTTACATAAGGCAAAGGTGCAGCCTCTAGAGAAGCTCTACATATTGGTAGGAGTGAGCAAGACAGAATCATGTTATATTTTCATGTTTAGAAGATTACCTTTGCAACCAAAATGGCTAGAAACCATATTTTTTAAATAAAAACTAGTGGCTCTCCAGTTGTAGTGAAGTTTAAGAAAAGCAAAAATTGAAGAATTCATGACAACCTGTGACAGCATGACAAATAACCTGCCTTAACAATGACATATGAAATGCCTGCCAGACAGGTGCAAAATAAAACATATCAGAAGGTGCAACTTAGATGCTCAGACACTCACTATATCTGAATTAGTTTTAGACTTATGGAAAAAAGATGTAGGTGTTAGCTCACTGTATGGTTAGAGTCAAAAAAGGAAACAAGAGGTCAGCTAATGTTAGGAGGAGGCTGGAGAATAAGGAAAATATTTCAATACCACTATCTTATAGGTGGGGCTGGTAGCATCACTTATTAAGATTGCCCAGCACTTCCCATTATTAGACCCTGTTTTAAGCTGCTTATAATTTCGCTGACCTTTACTGTTTGGGCTGAAACTTCTATGCCAAGAATCTGCCTCTGGCTGATATATTTTTATTTTTTAATTTCAGCCAAAAGGGTTCAGTCATTTTCAAAAACAAGGCAGGGGAAAAACTAGTTTTGCAATGTTAAAGTAATTCTGGTGACCTTTTCTTTGAAAAGCTCTGGGGGTCCCACAGTTTGGAGCATATGTACAAGGCTGGCAACCTTAATTCTGGTATTTCCTAAATGCCTGATTGACTTTGCAACTTTAAAAATGTTTCTTAAACATTTTTGTAAGAGCAATATGTATGAGACTGATGGTTCATGTTCACTTTAAGTTCTGATGCTCACCCTTTTAGGCCAGGAAACAGATATTCTCATCCCTTCCCCCAAAGCCAGGTGAGCTGGAAACAAAGAGAAGCAGGGTTTTCTTCCTCCTTTCCTTATGGGTGGGTGAGGGTAAGTAGCTAATATCATCTCTACATGCTTCTTCCATAGTCCCCGGTCCTCCATCCAAGCATGTCAATATTGAATAGTGCGTGGCACATGAAGATGCAAGCCAAAGAGGCAGATCGGGAAGGGTGTTTACCTGTCTATATGAGACCACTCTCCCAGCTACTGGCTTGGTTTGCTGGGAAGCACAGGCTTAAATGTTTTGGATAAGAGGAGAGTAAGAGTTGCTATCATAGGGTATGTCTATACTACTAGACGCGATAAATCGATCCCCGAATCGATGCCTGTACTCCATCTCGGCAGAAGGAGTAAGCGGAGTCGACGGGGGAGCCACGGCGGTTGACTTGCCGCCGGGAGGATGGCCAAGCAAGTCGAACTAAGATACTTCGACTTCAGCTACGCGAATAGCATAGCTGAAGTTGTGTTATCTTAGTTAGAACCTCTGCCCAGTGTAGCCCAGGCCATAGATTGATTAGTTTAGAAAAAAAGACCAAGAGGGGATACAGAATAGCACAAAGAAGGCTAGTGAAACATCTGCAGTTACTTTAATTGGGATACAATGTGAAAGGGCCATTACTGTTCATGCCTCAGAGAACAGACTGGCTGGGGTGAGGGAAAGATTTCCACCTTATTTTTGCAGACTGTAATATTCCTGTATTGACCAGATGCATTGTGAGAAGCTTACACTTCAAAAGAAGGCATTCAGTATTGGTCACTTGACAGGTTACTGAACTAAATGGATACTGAAGAACATTAGTATTGTTTTTACCTTTTGTCTGACCTGAACCACTGCTTTCCAGAAATCCTTAGCTTCAACTCTATGACAGTCATCACACATTTGAGGCTGAACAACATACTCCACCACAAACACTTGTTGAAGGATTGCTCCATTCATCACCTGCAGAATCAAATTTAAATTTAAGAATGATTACAAATTTCCTTTCTTCTGGTTGAAGATAGTGCCATTTTATAGTTTACATCACTGATGCAAATATTCAACCAAAAATTAGTACCGGTATATTATAGTTCAAAGTAACTGATATAGCAAGATTACTTGACAGCCATTGTTATGCTGTGCATGGAGGTTGGCACTACTATTCATGGAACATAAATGTCATGCTTTTATAAAGACCTCAATTTTCCAAATAATTACTCAGAAAATGAAGATAAAATAATATTTTAACGTGTTTAAAAAACAAAGTTAACTTCTGAACACAAGCAGGCAATTTCTTTATTATAAACCTGCCTCTTTAGACGGTTGAATCTTTCATTAACTTCTCTGCCTGCATATGATTATCTTTCCTCCCTGCAGCTGAAAAAGCAAAATGCCTGACTCAGGCCACTGTCAATACTGCTCCATTTGTAGGCTTTAGGCACAGTGAAATCACATTTTCCTCCAAGATAAGCAAATAACCTTTGGAACATGCTTGGCCTCCACCAGCCAACACAGAATTGCCTTTCAGTACGCTACTGTATTTGTCTCCTAAAATAGTGCTTAGAAAAAAACCTATAAGAGGTGCAATGGATCTCAATTACCTCTTTTTGTACTGTCAGCTTTATTTTAAGTCTCCTGGAATGTGGTTCAGTCCAAACAAAGCTTGCTTCAATCAGCCGCACCTGTCAGTAGAAACAGAGAGGCTTATTCATTATCCTATAGTTGATAAACTGTCAGACTCTCTAACATGCATGTTTAAAGCATGAAAAGTTAACCATTAAGAACACAAGCTTCAGGTACTGAGTTACAAAGTACACCATCAGCAAACTGAGGACTGGAAGATGTCTAAAACATGCTTAGCAGTACAACAAACCCAATCAATATTATTAATGCTACACCTCCACATAATTACGTTGAAAAAATTTCTTCTAGCTAAAACCGCTGACATAGAAATACTACTACTGCCATTTGTGCTTTTCACTGCAAATTGTCAAGTAACAAACTGCCAGTTACTTAAAAATCAATGTAAAAAAGGCTTACTGAAATTGTTACTTTACTGTGTACTACTATAAATATAACCAAGTAAATAAAATAGAGTTAAAACCTAAGCCGTCTATTTTCTAGTCCAAATTGCGATGTGGGGCACAAGACCAACCAATATCTCAGAGGTGGGCAAACTACGACCTGTGGGCTACATACAGCCCACGGGACCATCCTGCCCGGCCCTTGAGCCCCTGGCTGGGAGGCGAGCCCCTGGCCCATCCCCTGCAGCTCAGCTTGCCACACCGCCAGTGCTCTGGCCCACAGGGAGGCCCCGGGGGAGGGAAGGGGGCGGTCAGGGGATGGGGAACAGGGGGCGGTTGGATAGGTGTAGGAGTCCCGGGGGGCCTGTCAGGGGTCGGGAGTGTGGATGGGATTGGGGCAGTCAGGGGACATTGGATAGGGGGTGAGGTTTTGAGGGGGGCAGGAAGTGGGGGTGGGGGGGTTGGAGGCCAGGCTGTTTGGGGAGGCACAGCCTTCCCTACCCAGCCCTCCATACAGTTTTGCAATCCCGATGTGGTCCTTGGGCCAAAAAGTTTGCCCACCCCTGCAATATCTGGTAATACTAACATGATTGTCAAATGCATAATATATCTGTTTGGTTTAACAGTGGATATTAATTTCAGTAACTAAATGCTTTCTTTAGGGATGTGTTTTGTTTGTATTAGCCAGATCTAGCTCCAAACTCTGGGTGAAATCCTGGCCTCGCTGAAGTCAATGGGAATTTTATAATTAATTTTTTTTTTTTTTTTTTTTAAGAATATTAGGGTTGGAAGGGACCTCAGGAGGTCATCTAGTCCAATCCCCTGCTCAAAGCAGGCCCAATCCCCAACTATTTTTTTTGCCCTAGATCCCTAAATGGCCCCCTCAAGGACTGTACACACAACCCTGGGTTTAGCAGGCCAATGCTCTAACCACTGAGCTATCCCTCCTCCCCATTACTATGGACTTCAATGAGGTCAGGATTTCACCCTCCATCTTTAAAATGAATCAACTGATATAGGGTAGAGGTAAATGTGGTAAACTACCCAGAAAGTTCTAAAGTCTATACAAGTTAATCAGATCTTATTTTATACAGTGCAAATGCAATTCAGTGACTAACCTTACTAAGCGAAGCTTTGATTTTTTTAAGACACAAAGTAAGAAGTTCTCTCGATTCTAAGGCACACTGAACCCAAGTTCCTGGAGGCTGAAGATATCTGAGATAAGGGGAAACTTTCAATGATTTAAATTATTCAGAGATCACTCTTTATTTCAAACATTATTAGGTTTAGTAAAACAAAATGTTTATGATAAACCCAAAACTGGTGCTTCTGTAAGAAAACATTAAGATCCATATACTTCAGAGGTACAGTACTTGAACTTTTCCCCACCTCTGACCCACCCATTCTTTCCTTCAGAAATGACTTAAGCCATCTACTTTTTTCTACAGGTGGGCCCACATCCCAGAATCATTAATATTGCTTCTGCAAAACAAAAGCCTTAAAAATAATAATTAAAAAAAAGTACCAAATAAGGTCAAAACAGATATTTGCATTCTATGAATATAGACTTGGTCATTTCCAACCATCGCTTATGATATTAATGAAAATATCATGAATTAAACATTTTAGTGACATATTAGCCTAAAACCTACAGTGTAATCATATCATACCTCTCACACTGTTTGCAGAAGTGAACAGTGACTTGTTTGGGGATTCCTTCTGTGATATCCACCTGAGTTCGTAAACATGCCACGCACATGTTCGCAGGGTTTGGTGGGATTGGGGTGCCACACCGGCAGCACAGGCTTGAGTAAATGAAGCAGAATTAACAAATGAAAAATAAGCACCATACTTGGGGGGAGTGAGAGGTATAAAGGCAAAGAAAAATGTTGCGATGGGAGGAAGGCCTGCTGCCAGCCAGGGCACACATCAATACATCCTGTCACTGTGCACTTAGTCTGGAAGGTTGTATGGGTTTGGCCTAAAATGAAGACCCAGATCCCTCCAGGGTGTCAGTGACCAATGGCCAATCCATCTCAAGCCCACCAGAGGAAAGCGGCTGCGCTGGGGAAAGGTTCCCGACTCGTGGCCCTTCGCCAAGAGCTTCCCTCGCAGGGAATTTCAGAGAGGTCCGAGCTTACGTTTCCTGCCCTCCCCTCCCGCTATGGGCTCCGGGGACCCGGCCGGGGCCTCACAAGAGACCGGGCAGTTCGCTCCAGTCCTACCCAACCCGACCCCATAACTCCCCCGCGGCCCCACCGCGTCCCGCGGGCAGCGCCAGGCCCGTGTCACTTACATGTTCCCCTGGCTGGGGGCCACCGGCTCCTTCATGTACTCCATGTCCGGGCACACGGCTCCTGGGAGGGCGGAGAGCAGGGTCAGCGCGGGCTCGGGGCACCCTGGCGGCGAGCTACTCGCAGGGCTCCCCCTCCCGGCCCGGCCCACGGGTCTCTCCCCGCACACAGGCGGAGGGCGCGAGGCTCCGGTAGGCCCGGGGCGGCGTGTGCGGGCCTACCAGGGCTCTGTGCCTGGGCAGCCCACGCGGAGACACGTGTCAAGCCGGGCCGGTCCCGCTCCGTCTCCGCCCACCCCTTCCCGCCGATCCCGCGCCCCTCTCCCACCCGGCGGCGCGCGGGACCCTTTACTCACCAGCACCCGCTACCCCGTGCACGCTCTGGGTTCCTTCCGGCAGAGCTGGGACCTCGGGCCCGGCCTGCCGTAACCGAACTCCCGCGAGAACAGGGCGGAAGCGAGGACGATGGTTGTTTACATCAAACAAGGCTGGGCTAGGCTGAGCTTCCCTTGCAGTTTCTTAGCCAATCCGCGGCCGCGGAGCCTGTGGTTAACGCTGAGGGGCCGCATTCTGAGGTGCGACCACATGTCCCGCCCCGGCTCAGCGAGACTGGCAGGGAAGCCCCGCCCCCGCTTTTGCCGACAGCCAATGGCCTGCAAAGATTTTTTTTTTTTTAAGACCGGGAGCAGGGGCACCTGATTGGCCGGGCCATTCCGCCCGCTTTTTAAAGAAAGCTCAGCTAGTCACAGCGGAGCGTGGCCCGTGCGGCTGTAGGGCAAGATCTGCGGTCAGGGGCCCCTCTCCCGGGCGAGGTGCTGAACGGGCCGCGGTCAGTGCGGACGGACCCCCCCCTACCTGCGTCGGACGGGTTTCGCTTCCGTCTGCAGGTGCAGCCCCCGCTGCTGTGTGTGGTAGAGCCCTGCTTGGGAGCTTCCGGCCGCTGCGCCACATGGAGCAAGAGAGCTGGGCATGTTAGCTCGGGGGTCGGTGGGTGAGACCAGGGCCATGCCGGGGCTAGGGAGTAGGGACAATGGGCCCGGGCCTGGTCTGCCTCTTGGGGAGTAGCCGGGTGGGCCTCCAGGGTTGGGAGTGTCCCCGGAGTAAAGGTGTGTGTGGGACCTGCGGTGGGGAGGGGATGAGATCAAGGCTGCTGGGCTTGGTCTGCATAGTGTGGCCAGAGGCAGGGTGTTGGAACAGTTTGCATAGCAGGGGTGCTGCAAACTATTGAGCCACACTATAAACCCTGTATGGAAACCACTTCAAGCCAGGGCGTGCGGCAGTACCCCTAGTTCCAGCACCTGTGCACGTAGGCAGATAGTTTCCCCTTTGTTTAGGAGTCAGCGTTGCTATGCCGTGAAAACTTGATCTCCCTCTCCTGCTTGTTACATTTGCCCTAGGATTGCACTCTGTGGAGTTTCTTGGCCTTTGCATTTGTCATAGCAAAGAATGGACTAATGAAGAGGTGTGTTTTCTGTCCAAGCTTTACATGTTCTGTTTGTTCCCCTACATTAGCTAAAGGAATAGCTTCTGGTTCCAAATTTATACCCTTCTCAAGCTAATAGGCCAAGTATGGAAAAAGGAACTGCAAGCAATGGCAGGAAGAAAAGTACCAGAAACCATGGATTATAGCTGTGTTCTGGGATGCTAGACTGGCTGGCTGCAAATTCTGCAAACATACACTTTGTGCCTGCCATGCAGATATTGTGAAGCATATGAAGATTGGAAAAGCACAAGAAAAATGCTGTTACGTTTTCCTCAATGTGCTTGACTAATTTAGGAATTAGTGTTTCCCAGCAGGTCTGCTCCCACTTCACTTCATCAGAAGGAACGAAGAGTGGCATGCTGTAAAGCAATCCAATCAGCCTTAAGAGCCATGGATGATTTGGGGGACATCGTGAGCTCAGCATTTAACAATGATATGAAGTTGCATTGTTCAAAGTATACAGCATTGTTATGCAAGGTGCTATGTCATTGTTTATTCTCCAGCATCTTGAAGGATATAGGTGACACAGACTATTCACTGGTCATTGATGAAAGCACTGACGTTACCATAATGAAGCAGCTATGTGTTGGTTTGTCAAGCATTGAATGACATTACAGAAAATTGTCTCAACACGTTTGGGTTTGCTTACCTTCGTGGTGGGGATAGCTGAAGCCATTTTTTGAAGCCTTGCTTTGCTTTGCTGAAAGCATAGGCAGCTTCTTCACTTCAATGTATGGGGGGACCTGGGAGGAGGGAAGGTACAGCATGGTCTACTGCAGTAGTTCTTGAAGTGTGGGTTGTGGCCCCATGGGGGCCGGAGCCGAAGCCTGAGCCTCAGTGCCTGGCGCTGAAGCTTGAGGGCTTCCACCCTGGGTGGTGGGGCTCATGTTACAGGCCCCCCACTTGGTGCTGAAGCCCTTGGGCTTTGCACCCTTTCCCTCTCTGCACTGGGGCTTGTGCTTTGGCCTTCCCTGTCCAGGGTGGTGGGGTTTGGGTGGGCTCAGGCTTCGTTTCCCCCCCTGCCCCAGGGTCGTGTAGTAATTTAAAAAAAAATTTTTTTGGTCAGAAGGGGGTTGTGGTGTAATGAAGTTTGAGAACCCCAGGTGGGCAGCAGCCAGTCTCATTACAGAGTAGCTAGTTCTCCTTCCTCCTCTACTGTGGTGTTCATTTATAGTTGGTTAGCATCCTCCATCCCTGATGTTTCTAAGTGTGTGCTACTGATGAAGTCCTCGTGCTCCTGGATCTTATGGAGATGAGCCGTCTCCTCCTGCAGCTCTTTCCTGCTTCCCTATGGGACTCCACCAATAGACCCCTCTCACATGTGGTGGTTCCCCCTGCCTGTTTTTTGTCAGTAGGGATATATGCAGGTCCTATTCCCAGCAAGTCAAGACCAGAGTCTGGACAGAAGTCTCCAGTGTCACATGCCTGGCTTGTGCGGGGCTCCAGATGTGCAGGAAGAGCTAGTGGTGGTGGCAACATGCCGTTTTCCTCCTGTGGTGGGTTCTTCCTTGTAGAGTACCTGCAAGTTAAGGAAACAAAGGCAACACCCAACCCTAACTTGCTGTCTCCCTCAGCTGGCTAACTCCCTGGGCTACACTAGCGGGCGGGGGGGGGGGGGGGGGGTTCACACTAAGATACTTCAACTTCAGCTATGCAAATAGCGTAGCTGAAGTTGCGTATCTTAGTTAGACTTACCTGTCTGTCCTCACGGCGGCGAGTTGACCGCCGCAGCTCCCCCGTCGACTCCGCTTACTCCTCTTGCCAAGGTGGAGTATGGGCGTCGATTCGGGGATGGATTTATTGTGTCTAGAGGAGACGCGATAAATCGATCCACGATACATCGAACACTACCCGCCGACCCAGCAGCTAGTACAGACATACCCTTTGTGACGTTGTGCAATCTATATGGTTTTATAAAAACACGATAATAAGTGAATATAATGTAACTGGGATATGCTTCATGCAAAAGGTTTCTTGTATCATTACAAAGCTCATAATCTACTGAGTGTGATCATCCTATTTGTAGAAATGTACCACTCTTGTATCTAAAACTAGAAATATAAAACATAACTCTGAGGGCCTATTGTAATTATGTAAAGTGTGGGCCATTAAGGATGGTTTGGAATCTTGATGACTCCCATTGTCTGCAGATGGCTGTATTTACCTAAAAAGAACAGGAGTACTTGTGGCACCTTAGAGACTAACAAATTTATTAGAGCATAAGCTTTCGTGGACTACAACCCCCTTCTTCGGATGTTAGTCTCTAAGGTGCCACAAGTACTCCTTTTTGCGGATACAGACTAACACGGCTGCTACTCTGAAACCTGTATTTACCTGTGAGTCTTCCTGTATGTGTGTGCTGGCAAGTGAGTAATGAAGTCTTGCAGTGACATGTGATCATGTCACCTGAACTGGAATCCATCTTTAACCTGGTGCTTTTCCAGTGAGGGGGGGTGGAAACCCAGAGGGACAAAGGGTTCCTGCCTTATGCAAAAGATATATAAAGGGGTGGAAGAGAACAAGGGGGTGAGAGGAGCCATCATGAAGAATCCCCTAGCTATCACCTGAGCTGGAACAAGAGCTGTACCAGGGGAAAGAATTGTGCCCAGGCCTGGAAGGTGTCCAGTCTGAGGAAAAAACTTACCGAAGCATCTCTGAGGGTGAGATTATCTGTATTCAGTTTGATTAGGCATAGATTTACGCATTTTATTTTATTTTGCTTGGTGACTTACTTTGTTCTGTCTGTTACTACTTGGAACCACTTAAATCCCATTTTCTGTATTTAATAAAATCACTTTTTATTTAGTAATTTACTCAGAGTATGTATTAATACCTGAGGGAGCAAACAACTGTGCATATCTCTCTATCAGTGTTATAGAGGGCGAACAATGTGAGTTTGCCCTGCATAAGCTTTATGCAGGGTAAAATGGATTTATTTGGGTTTAGACCCCATTGGGAGTTGGGCATCTGAGTGCTAAAGACAAGCACACTACTGTGACCTGTTTTCAGGTAAACTTGCAGTTTTGGGACAAGTGATTCAGACCCTGAGTCTGTGTCTGGAGCCAGACGGGAGTGTCTGGCTCAGCAAGACAGGGTGCTGGAGTCCTGAGCTGGCACGGAAAACAGAAGCGGGGTAGTCTTTGCCCATCGGGTGGCAGCTCCCAAGGGGGTTTCTGTGATCCAACCCGTCACACCCTTAGTCTCCCCGCTGCCATTGTCTTTCCAGCCACAGGAAGCCTATATGCTTTTTAAAGATTGGGCCCCACACACAGTTGGAATGGGTGATTCAACCCCTGTCAATCATCCACTCTAATCACTACCCTATTCAATAACAAACTGCATTGATCTCATTTCAAAGGACCCCTTGCTAGAAAGCAGGGGCTGACACACCTAACTACAGGGCAGTTTAGCCCAGTTTTCAAAACCCAGCAACCACTGTGGAGTCCTACCAAGTTCTCAGCACAGAAAGTGCTTCTCTTTTGCCCCCCTCCCAAAAGTTGATCAATTATACAATAGAAGTGCCCTAGAGATACTATCCAGCAGCTTGACTTCCTTAATCTCCCAGCTGTCTTTGACTCACCAGCCACATGTCTAGCAGTGCAGAAAATAGGGGTCTGGACTATTAGATAGTGAAGGCTAATATAAAAGTAAGTAGAAACAAATGTTTACAGCACACAAGTCTCACAAATCCCAGATCAATCTCTGTTCCTCTATATATGGTGGGCCTGATCCTGAAAGTTCCTGAGCACTTCCTGCAAGCTGCTGAAGGCCCTCCACTCCCATTGATTTCATCTGGGCATTGAATGGGCTCGGCACCTTATAGAATTGGGTCTTGTAGTAGTAATGGATACCTAGGTAACTTAGCATTACCCAAGTACAAAAGGACAAAAATGTCTCTCAGTTGCTCTGGTGTACAGCTTTGCTCTAGGAAGTTCCTTCTCAGGAAGTGTTGATTCCCACTGTGTAACTTCAGATGGACTGAGACAAGAGCTAGGGAGTCTGTAAGGCCAGGGAGAAGGAAGTTTTAGTGACCTATACAGGAGGTGAGCAGGGGTTGGATGACTACAGTCTTAGTCTGTAATGGCAGTCAGACAGGTCAGTGAATGCCTGTCAGAACAGCTGGAACTAAAACCTATTGCACTGTTTGTGGTGCACACCTGATAACATTTTCCTGCTTCCCCCAGCGTTAATCTTGAAGGGTTTATAAAATGCACCAGTACAGTGTTCCTTTTTTCCAGTTAAGGATCTTCTCCAAGTTCCCCAGCAGGACTTGACAGCTCTTCCAGCACTAATCATCTTGCTCTGAGGGTGGCTCTTGGGCTTTTGGAGTTCTGCTGCAATTAACTAGCTGAGTACAAATGCTTGCCACAACATTCTGAAGGTGAAATCACTTGAGGCCCTCTGTTCCACTTAAATCCCATATTGGGGGCTAGAGGGAGAGGCTCCAGTGGAGCCATATAGAGGATGCCTGCTGTGTGTTGTAGGAATTATTGCATAGCTCTCTAGTGTGTATGGAGGAACACAGCAAGAGGAATATGTTGGCAGACATTCCTGTCACATGGATCCAGTGGCCCTAATATTCTGCACACGTGGTGAGTAATGTACATGGGGCATTGGTTGCAGATACTGTTCCAAACCACATGGTGGAGTACACGTTGTGGAATGGAAAGAGGTGCACTGGCTCCACATTGTGCATTTCCCCAGTGTTACCAACTCATGATCTTACTGCAAGTCTTGTAATATTTGGTGTTTACCTTAAAGTGCCAGCTCCAGATTAGATGAGAATCTCAGCTTTCATTTAAAAAGAAAAGTAAATTTCTAACTCACGGATAAAGAAGAGTCTGAAAATTGTGAGCCAAGTGAACCCTGAAGACTCAAGCCAGGTCTGTACTAGAAAAAATTTGCCAGTATAGCGGTACCACAAATCTAGATGCAGCTTATATTGTCAGTCCTTTTGTCAGCGTAGCTTCTACGGGTTCCCTAAGTGAAAAAAGTTATACTGGTAGAAGAGTGCTTTTGGTGGTATAACTGCATCTATATCTGGGCATTTGCTGGTATAGAAATGTTGCAAAAAAATCAGTCACACCTCTTAGGGCACATGACTGTACTGGCCAAAGTTTCTAGTTTAGACTTGGCTTCAAATGCTTGGAGCTGGCAGTACTGCTAAACATATTTCACCAGCATATAGCTTGCTTCCTTGGCCTTTCTGTGTTTAATGCGACTTATACCCTAAATGAGGTGCTCCCAAAATATTTTATTGCACATACTTAGTGTTGCATTTGCAAATATTAATACCGGTATTTCCCCCACAGTTTAGTAAAGCATGTACAGCTCTTCTCATGAACACTTACGTGGAAAATTTGAATTTCTGAGATCAGACTTTTTGCTATTTCTGTGAAAAGCAAGTGGTGTTTAATAAACACCAAAACAAAAGAATGGGGAATAATTACATTCACTCAAGAGGAGCTGAAAGGATTTTGCTGAAATTTTCCAGTTTCCCCTTCCAGCAGAGACCAAGTGCAGAAAAATTTCAGCTCAAATGATGCAAGATTTAGAAAGTTCAGATGACATGAAAGCTGTTTTGCAATCTTTAATGTGACTTCTATAATTATAATTGCATAATCTTTTGCTTTAGAAGAGATAGTATAAACTGATTAGAAATTGGGTTACAGTCTTCTCACAATAGTACAATAATCAGCCATTCCTTTTGGAAGACAAGCCCAGTACTGGACTGTCCTAATGTGAAAGATATTTTTGCAGACCAGTGTCCAGTTTCCATATTGTTGCAAAGGCGCAAGAGGGTAGTGGAATGATGCTGTTATATCAACTCATTGCATGTCATATATTTAATGTCATATAATATCTTAATGGAAAATTAAGTGTTTTTGCAGCTTTGGAATTATGATAATTATAGGTTATAGTGGCACTTTTCTTTGTCCTTCGTTTATAGTCTGCTGCTTGTTTTTCACTTTTCCTCATTTGAAATTAAGTTCCTTTGCAAACCTTACCTGAGATTGACTACACAATTGACTACAAAAAAAAAAAAAAAAAATTTCCCCAGTACTTCAGCTGTTTCTGAACACCCGCCTTAAAGGGAGTGTTGTACATGTCTCACTTGCATCCCTCATTGCAACAGTGAGTGGTTGATTTCTTTGATGCATGAAATGACCTATCTTGCAAATAACAGGCTTTCATGTGTCTAGTTTCATGTTGCAAGAGAGGTTGGGGGGGGGGGGGAAGCTGTCATCTATGTGAGTCAAATTTGTTATGAAGCTACTGCAGGGAGGGTTTTATTCTAAATGTGTCCATTCCAGGTTTATTTTCAACTTTGAACTTTGCTTCACTGCTAAAATACTGAACCCTGTCTAAACTGAACACATGAATGCTACCTGTTGTCACTTAAAATCTGAACTGTTATCTGGAGTCATTAAATAATTTTGTAGTACACCTGGGTGTGGTGATCTGCCCCATCTCGTGGCACTGAGACCACTTAGACTAATGCAGGGGTGGGCAAACTTTTTGGGCCAAGGGCCACATCTGGGTGGGGAAATTGTATGTAGGGCAGGGGGTGGGTGTGTGTGAGGGAGTGTCGGGTGCAGCAGGGGGCTCAAGGCAGGGGGTTGGGGGTGGGGTACAGGAGGGGTTCGGACTCTGGCCTGGTGCCGCTTACCTCAAGCAGCTCCAGGGTAGCAGCAGTGCGCATTGGGGCCAGGGCAGGCTGCTTGCACATCTGCCCTGTCCCCAGCCCCATGACGCTCCCGGAAGCACTGCGGCCCCTGGGGGAGAGGGGGCAGAGAGCTCTGCGTGTGCTGCCCTTGCTTCGCCTCCAGGTACCTCCCCAAAGCTCCCATTGGCTGCAGTTCCCCTTTCCTGGCCAATGGAACTGTGCGGGGCGGGGCCTGGAGGCAAGGCACAGAGCCCTCTGCCCCCCGCTCGGGGGCTGCAGGGATGTGGTGCCGGCAGCGCTGCAGGCAGGATCCAAAGCCCTGAGGGGCCGGATCCGGCCTGTGGGCTGTAGTTTGCCCACCCCTGGACTAATGAGTCTGCTCTACAGTCTTAGCTAAGAGCCATATGGCTTTTAGCTCAAGCAGTAGAGGCTCAGGCACTAAGCTCCAGACATCCCACGTTCGATCCCGTCTGCTGATGACGGGCATTACAGTATATCTAAATGGTTTCCCCCACGCGCACAGTTCTTGCTCCATAGTGCCACCAGCCATTCCACTTACTGAACCAAAATGTTAGTAATATATGGCACTGCCAATGTTCAAAGAACTTGTACACCTGATATACTGTATACAGGATAAGAAACCAATCATGAAATGCCTGTCTCAATGAACTTGCAATGCAAGGTCTCAATTTTTCGTTCTATAGGGTTAGAGGGGTTCTCAAGACAAATTATTTAGTGGCCTCAGACTGCGGCCACCAACTCTTGCTTGTTACTGTTCTCACACTTTCCCTAAAATACCTAATTAGCTTTAGGAAAAACAAATAAATATACATGTCCAAATCATTGTAATGTATTTATTACTAGCTAGTACGTCTGTTGTGAAAAGTGATATTAATAAACATACAAGTATCACTTTTCACAACAGACTTACTCAGCCCCTACAAGCCTGGGGACAAATTAAACCCTGGTTGAGCATAAGAATGGCCATACCGGCTCAGACCAATATGGGGGAGGCACCAGGGTGGGCACTGGGGGTGGGTAGCCAGGTTAGGCACTAGGAGGATTGGAGCCTGAGGCTGGAGCCCAAAGGCCCAGGGCCAGACCTTGCCTCCTCTCCACCCCAGAACTGAAGCCCAAACCCTGAGTCCCACTGCCCCTTGGAAAGTGGGGACCACACCAGCTGCCTGATTGTCCAGTGTTGTGCCCCAGGTATCTCCAGAGGGAGTCAGGGCCCATTCCATTGCGCCTCTCCTGCTCTTGCAATCACAGCCCGGGGGTGGGGTCATGAGGTGTCAGTTTCCACCCCAAATCTCGCTTTGCCCCCAGTATTTATAATGGTGTTAAATATATTTGTGTTTTTAATTTATAGGGGGGGAGGAGGTTGCACTCAGAGGCTTGCTGTGTGAAAGGGGTCACCAGTACAAAAGTTTGAAAACCATTGTTCTAGAGACAATATTAAGACTAGAGAATTTAGATCTTACAGACTTTTATGCTGAATCATATATGCTTTTACATTTTCTTATCTTCCCTATTGCCACTTTCCCACACAGGCCTTTAATATTATATTTATGGTGTATATTAGTTTGCTACTTTTTACTATCATGCTCTTTAGTGTCTAATGAATTTGTCATAAACCTACTTCAGCATATTCTCTACTGGATTTCATTTGTTTGTTAGGAAGATGATAAAATACACATAGTATCTGATGACAAACAGTCAAAAGAAAAAAGTCTTATTCATTTATATCATGTAATGGCAGACAGCTAAAAAGTGACAAGTTTTTAAAGTGCTTATATACAGACGCTAGAAGTGCAATAAGATGGGTGAACCGGGCACTCCTACTGATCATCAGACTCCCAGAGCCTTCACTCAGAAGAGGGGGCAGGGATCTGGCTTTGACAGGGAGTGGGCTTGGGGGATGCAATCCGTACCGGGGTTGTGGGGGAGCTCCCTGCATTAACTCCGTTTTCTGCATGACCTGAGACAAAGCATTAATCAGGATGCTGAGGGGCTGGCGATCATATTTTCCCATATCATCCCCTAAATTCACTAGCTCCTTCCAAATCATGTTCCTAAGGGTCTCCTTGGGTTGGCGCTGCCCAGGGTTGTGGGAGATGGGGGAATTAAGATTAGGAGGGTGCCTGGCAGAGTGAGGACCATTATTTGTAAATGTGATAGCCTGCATGGGCTCTGAGGTAGTCTTTTTGCTGACTTGTCTTTTTAAGATACCAGTTTCTCGCAGCAAATCTCCTGCCTGTTTGATTTTTGCCACTAGTTCACTCCAGGTTAGGTGTTCTAAATCCACAGTCCCCATGGTCAATTTTGTCTGAGAATTTAGTCCTGCATAAGTGCTCTGTACTAATTTGTGTCCCTGATACTGGAAAGTGATAATCCCATTCTCTTCTGAATGGGATAATGAATCAGAGACGGCTGCCAGCATTTTCTTTCGAATTAGGTAAGCTTCTGGGGCCACTCCTGGTTTCTGCTCTTCCATTATATACTGTTTCTTAAGGGAAGACGCAGGCAGTAATATTTTAAGAGCACTTATCGTCCATTCCCAGGGTCCAGTGGCAGTCCACTCCCAAGGACCTATGCCATCCGCATCACAAGGAGAGGCGCATAACTGAGCCAATTGAGTTAAGTCCATGCCATCAGCAGAGGGGTACATTTGCCAAACATGGGCCAGCCATGCAATGGCTGTGTCATGGTTCAGTGGCCCCAGTCTCTCAGCAATAGCCTTGGCTTGACTAGAAGACCATCTTACTACATCTGTGACCAGCTCTGTTGTGGGAAGATCAGCTCCTGCAACTATGCACTTAACCTCCCTTGTGGAAATGGGCAACATTATGCCTGTGTGGCCAATCAGGGTTAAATGGGTTTTGGGGGACAGCAGCAGGGGGTCTCTTTATTTTCCCAGGGGGCTCTAAATCACAATCCTCTCTCAACCTTATAGCTGCTACCACCCCCTTATGGGCACTAAGTTGGGCACACAATTTACTAATTTTTGCCTCACACTCCTGATGGTCTGCTGCTGCCTTTGCTGCCCTGTTCTCTTCTGCCAAGAAGCGAGTTGCTGCTCTTGCTTCTTCTAACAGAACTTTTGTGTGTGTTAACTCTTTTCTATACTGTTCTGCATTCCTGCTTGCCTTGTCTCTCTCCTCTTGTATATCTCTGAGTACAGTCACCATTCTGAGCTTTTCTGCAATCAATTCACACCCGTCTGTCTCACATTTATTCAAACGTTGCTGTAACTGCTTTTTCTCAAGCTCTAATTCCTGCCCTCTCTTTACCATTTCAACCATGTCCAGACATGCATAAAATAATGCCCAGGCAGCAGCTGCATCCTTTGCACAACCACATGGCTTAAAGGTTGTGCAATGTTGTTCAAAGCTCAGACTAGCTTCTGTCAGGGGATTTTCACCCTTAAAACACCCCCTTTCCCAGGGGCATTTCCCCCTTTTTATTACCCATCTCTCTAACCTGTTGGTTTGCTCCTGTCTCAAGAGAACAGCAAAAAGGTCTTTTTCAGCCATCGCTATTTCCTTATTTCACTAATGATCCCCACCAACAGATCTTTCTAACACTTTTACTTTGAAGGCACTACTCTTAACTCCTTATTTCACAGTTCTACAGGTATTCTAAGCACAATTCTTAACAGAAGTTTACCAAATAGTGTATGAGAGAGAGAGAGAGAGAGAGACCTTGCTAAAGGAGCTTGGTCTGAAAAAAGAACAGAAAGAAAGCTTACTCAGGTCTGTGCCTCAGTTTCTCCCCTCCGCAGCAACTACTCAACAATTACCACGTGATTTGGGTCACATGCTGCCCGCATTCTCCACCAATTTACCAGATGTGCCCACTACCTTGGGGTATGCTCATTTATTCGGGTTACTCCTCTGGGGAAGGGGGTTCTGTAATCCTGTCAATGTACTGCTTGTGTCACTTGTGTTTACATCTGGAGCTCTACTTCTCCCTTCTGCAAGTCCCCTCCCAATGGAGCTATCCTGCAGGACTTAGGGTCTCTAGGGCTGGGTTACTCCCACCCCAGAACCGGGTGAACACCCACACGTACATTAACAGCAAGTCTGAGCGGACTGGGTCAATCAGCACTGTCAAGCTGTTACCCTTATGCGTCGCAAATTCAGCACGTCCCTATCCCCACTCCCCCAACACAATTGTAACCTACTCGATGAGCAAACCCCACAGTATTTTGGACGCTGCAGGGATCTTTAGCTTAGGTAAAAGAAGCACTGCTGTAGAGTGAATGGGGGAAGCTAAAAACACAAACGAGTAAAGTTCAGCAAGAGAGAGAGAAGCAACCAACTTAACCATAGAAGTTATTTATTGAATAATAGTGATAACTACACAAGGAGGACAAAACCAACATAACATACATAATTAAAGGCTAATACTTAAGGTAGACAGGAAAACAGAGAGAGAAAGAAAGAAAGGGGTCTTACTGCTCCCTGAAGCTTGAACTGGTCGGGGTTCCCAGATGATGATGGTAGCTGAGGTCCTGAGAGCAAGAGGCAGGCAGTCCCCAGCACGATCAGTGAGGAGATGATGGAGTTCCAGTGGAACTGATGCCTAGTTTGGATCTAAGCATCAGAACCCTGACTAGAGGGTGAGTAGGGATTTTTGTAGAGAAAATACAATGGTTCAAGGGAGAATACTAGATTTGTTTATAGGTAAACTGATGACTTAAGGGTTTTCTTTAGACTAGACAATAGGAGCTGATCACTCTTGGCTATGGGCGGTGTTTTCTTCCAGGGAGCTCACAATGCAACTAGGCTGCTTCAGTATTTGGATATCAATTAAGGATTCTTTACTAGAATTGGTCTGATAACTGCTGAGCTGGGTGTGTGTGCAGGCGTAGATTCATTAGCATCTGGAGCAGAGATTCCCAGGATGCAGTGTTTCCCTGCTTTTTCTGGTCCCAGAATTCAGTGTGGTTCTCTGTTCTCCATTCTGTATGTAAATTGAGATATCTTCCTGTCCCATCTTTCATGCAGATGAGGATAGGGGAGTTGTCTCTGCTCTTCATTCTGTATGCTAATGGGGATGTCTTAATCTTGTCACCCTTGTCAGGAGGGGTCTAGGTGTGTCTCCCAACGCCCTTCACTGCTCTCTGCAAATTTTCTTCCTCTGATGGGTTTTGGTTTAAGCAGAGCCTGCAGAGAGGGTGGTGTCTTTCATGAGTCAGGCTGGATACTGCCCCCTGGTTCCCCAAGAACACAGAGGTATCTGGTATCCAGGAACTACACAAAAATGAGGAAGTTAGCTAAACAGAAATTAAAAGGTATAGCGCCAAAAGTGAAATTCCTGCAAGCTCCATGGAAACTTTTTAAAGACACAATAATAGAGGGTCAACTTAAATGTATCCCCCAAATTAAAAAACATAGGAAGAGAACCAAAAAATAGTCACCGTGGCTAAACAACAAAGTAAAAAAAGCAGTCAGAGGCAAAAAGGCATCCTTTAAAAAGTGGAAGTTAAATCCTAATGAGGAAAATAGAAAGGAGTGTAAACTCTGGCAAATGAAGTGTAAAAATATAATTAGGAAGGCCAAAAAAGAATTTGAAGAACAGCTAGCCAAAGACTCAATGTAACAGCAAAAAAAATTTTTTGGTACATCAGAAACAGGAAGCCTGCTAAACAACTAGTGGGGCCATTGGACGATTGAGATGCTAAAGGAACACTCAAGGACGATAAGGCCATTGCACCGAAACTAAATGAATTCTTTGCATCGGTCTTCATGGTTGAGGATGTGAGGGAGATTCCCAAACCTGAGCCATTCTTTTTAGGTGACAGATCTGAGGAACTGTCCCAGATTGAGTGTCATTAGAGAAGGTTTTGGAACAAATTGATAAACTAAACAGTAATAAGTCACCAGGACCAGATGGTATTCACCCAAGAGTTCTGAAGGAACTCAGATGTGAAGTTGCAGAACTACTAACTGTAGTCTGTAACCTATCATTTAAATCAGCTTCTGTACCAAATGACTGGAGGATAGTTGGCTAATGTGATGCCAAATTTTAAAAAGGGTTCCAGAGGTGACCCCGGCAATTACAGGCTGGTAAGCCTGACTTCAGTACTGGGCAAACTGGTTGAAACTATAGTAAAGAACAAAATTGTCAGACACATAAATGAACATAATTTGTTGGGGAATAGTCAACATGGTTTTTGTAAAGGGAAATCGTGCCTCACTAATCTATTAGAATTCTTTGAGGGGGTCAACAAGCATGTGGACAAGGGGGATCCAGTGGATATAGTGTGCTTTTCAGAAAGCTTTTGAGAAGGTCCCTCACCAAAGGCTCTTAAGCAAAGTAAGCAGTCATGGGATAAGAAGGAAGGTTCTCTCATGGATTGGTAACTGGTTAAAAGATAGGAAACAAAGGGTAGGAATAAATGGTCAGTTTTCAGAATGGATAGAGGTAAATAGTGATGTCCCCCAGGGGTCTGTACTGGGCCCAGTCCTATTGAACATATTCATAAATGATCTGGAAAAAGGGGATAAACAGTAAGGTGGCAAAATTTGCAGATGATAGAAAACTACGCAAGATAGTTAAGTCCTAGGCAGACTGCAAAGAGCTACAAAAGGATCTCTCAAAACTGGGTGACTAGGCAACAAAATGGCAGATGAAATTCAGTGTTGATAAATGCAACGTAATGCGCATTGGAAAACACAATCCCAGCTATACTTATAGCCTCTGTTTACTAGAAGCTGGGAAGGGCGACAGGGGATAGATTACTTGATGATTACCTGTTTGTTCCTTCTGGGGCACCTGGCATTAGCCACTGTTGGAAGACAGGATACTGGGCTAGATGGACCTTTAGTCAGACCCAGTATGGCTGTTCTTATGTTCTTACCCAGATTTCAAAATGGTACTAAAATATACACTGAAGGCCTGAGCAAAAGACCATTCAAGTTGATATGAATGGTCCATTTACTTGAATGAACTTTGATTGGGCCCTTAAACATATAGCTCACCCTGAACTGCCTGTGGATAGAGGCCAAGTTACTAACAAAATTACTATTTTTATTGTGGTAGCACCTAGGAGCTCCAATCATGGACCAGGACCCCATGGTGCTAGGTGCTGTACAACAGTAGTTCTCAACCAGGGGTATGTGTACCCCTGGTAAGCAGAGGTCTTCCATGGGGGATTTGACTCATCTAGATCAGGGGTTTTCAAACTGTGGGTCGCGGCTCTGCAGGGTTAGCCACTGGTGGACTGGAGATGCTTTGTTTACCTGTGGCGTCCACCGGTATGGCTGATCGCAGCTCTCAATGGCTGCGGTTCGCCGTCCCCAGCCAATGGGAGCTGCGAGAAGTGACGGCTTGGCCCAAGCTGCTTCCTGCAACTCCCATTGGCCGGGAACAGTGAACCACGGCCACTGAGAGCTGCGATCGGCCATACTTGCGGACGCCGCAGGTAAACAAAGTGTCTCCAGTCTGCCAGCGGCTAACCCTGCAGAGCCGTGACCCACAGTTTGAAAACCCCTAATCTAGATATTTGCCTAATTTTACAACAGGCTACATAAAAAGCACTAGCGAAGTCAGTAAAAACTAAAATTTCATACAGATGACTTGTTTATACTGTTCTATATACTATACACTGAAACGTAAGGACAATATTTATATTCCAATTGATTTATAATTATATGGGAAAAAGGAGAAGCATTTTTTTTCAGTAATAGTGTGCTGTGGCACTTTTGTATTTTTATGTCTGATTTTTATAAGCAAGTAGTTAAGTGATGTGAAACTTGGGGGTACTCAAGACAAATCAGACTCTTGGAAGGGGTAGAGTAGTCTGGAAAGGTTGAGAGCCGCTGCTGTACAACCACAGAACAAAAAAGACAGTTCCTGCCCCTAAAGAGCTGGGACCACATATACCGTTTTCCAAATACATCACTCTATTGCTTTCTTTCTTAAATATGAATAGACTGGACTCTCCAATAAATTATGTATATATGTTCCTGGAAAGGCTGATTGCCAGTGCAAGAGACACAGGAACAATCTGTTAGTCAAGATGTGCGGGCCAGAGCAGTTGGCTGGTAGCAGTTTTATGTAGGTTGCATTTTTAACAAACACGAGGAGCGGAGAGTGGGAAAATTTATAGGAGAGGCATATCTGTGATTAAGTGAATAGCCCACCTGATGTCAGTATTCCTTCCCAGAAATTAGAGCCAGGAAAGAATCTTATCAGCAAAGCTATTAGAGCTGTTTGTTCTGCCACAGCTGCACTCCCCTTGGCGGGGGTGGGGGTGGAGTCTGTACCAGCTGGTCAGAGATTAATCTGGTTCAGAAGACCAGCTGTGTTCAGTTCAGTTTCAAGATTGTCAATTCAAGTCTGAAGGGTTTTAGGATTAAAAAGCAAATGAAGAAAAAAAAAAAAAAAAAAAAAAAAAAAAAAAAACCCCAAACCCAGCCATAATTTCCCCCCATGACTGTTAAAACAACAACAACAAACACAGAAACTGGGCCCTAGGAGGGAGAGCAGCAAACCTGGCCTCTAGGACAGGCAGCAGCACCAGACAGTGGACAATTAAAAATAAAATCTGCCTCCTCTTTAACTGCAAAAAGAGGATGGGGAACAGCAAGAAAGAAATGTAGGAAGGCACCAAAAGAGTAACAGTTCAACAGAAAGAATGAGGAGTACTTGTGGCACCTTAGAGACTAACAAATTTATTTGGGCATAAGCTTTCGTGGGCTAAAACCCACTTCATTGGATGCATGCAGTGGAAAATACAGTAGGAAGATACACACACACACACACACACACACACACACAGAGAATGTGAAAAAATGGGTGTTGCCATACCAACTATAAGGAGACTAATGAATTAAGGTGGGCTATTAGCAGCAGGAGGAAAAAAAACTTTTGTAGTGATAATCAGGATGGCCCATTTCCAACAGTTGACAAGAAGGTGTGAGTAACAGTAGGTGAAAAAATTAGCAGGGGAAATCGTTTTACTTTGTGTAATGACCCATCCACTCCAACTCTTTATTCAAGCCTAATTTAATGGTGCCCAGTTTGCAAATTAATTCCAGTTCTGCACTTTCTCGTTGGAGTCTGTTTTTGAAGTTTTTTGTTGTTGGAGAATTGTGACTTTTAAGTCTGTAATTGAGTGACCAGGGAGGTTGAAGTGTTCTCCTACAGGTTTTTGTATATTGCCATTCCTGATAACACTTCAACCTCCCTGGCCACACAATAGCAGATGTAAAGGTAGCCATCTTACAGCAAAAAAACTTCAGGACCAGACTCCAAAGAGAAACTGCTGAGCTCCAGTTCATTTGCAAATTTGACACCATCAGATCAGGATTAAACAAAGACTGTGAATGGCTATCTACAGAAGCAGTTTCTCCTCCCTTGGTGTTCACACCTCAACTACTAGCAGAGCACCTCACCCTCCCTGATTGAACTAACCTTGTTATCTCCACACTGATTTATACCTGCCTCTGGAGATTTCCATTACTTGCATCTGAAGAAGTGAGGTTCTTACCCACGAAAGCTTATGCTCCCAATACTTCTGTTAGTCTCAAAGGTGCCACAGGACCCTCTGTTGGTTTTGAATGTTATAATTCTTGATGTCTGAGTTGTGTCCATTTATTCTTGTGCATAGAGGCTGTCTGGTTTGGCCAATGTACGTGGCAGAGGGGCATTGCTGGCACCCATGGCATATATCACATTGGTAGATGTGCAGGTGAATGAGCCTCTGATGGTGTGGCTGATGTGATTAGATCCTATGATGGTGTCCCTTGAATAGATATGTGGACAGAGTTCGCGATGGGCTTTGTTGCAAGGATAGGATCCTGGATTAGTGTTTTTGTTGTGTGGCGTGTGGTTGCTGGTGAGTATTTGCTTCAGGTTGGGGGGCTGTCTGTAAGTGAGGACTGGCCTGTCTCCCAAGATCTGTGAGAATGGGGGATCGTCCTTCAAGATAGGTTGTAGATCATTGATGATGCGCTGGAGGCGTTTTAGTTGGGGGCTGAAGGTGATGGCTAGTGGTGTTCTGTTACTTTCTTTGTTGTGTCTGTCCTGGAGTAGGTGACTTCTGGCTATTCTTCTGGCTCTGTCAATCTGTTTCTTCACTTCAGCAGTTGGGTATTGTAGTTTTAAGAACGCTTGATAGAGATCTTGTAGGTGTTTGTCTCTGAGGGATTGGAGCAAATGCGGTTGTATCTTAGAGCTTGGTTGTAGACAATGGATCGTGTGGTGTGGATGAAAGGTGGAGGCATGTAGGTAAGTATAGCGGTCAGTAGGTTTCTGGTATAGGGTGGTGTTTATGTGACCATCGTTTATTAGCACTGTAGTGTCCAGGAAGTGGATCTCTTGTGTGGACTGGTCCAGGCTGAGGTTGATCGTGGGATGGAAATTTGTTGAAATCATGGTGGAATTCCTCGAGGGCTTCTCTTCCATGGGTCCAGATGATGATGTCATCAATGTAGTGCAAGTAGAGTAGGGGTGTTAGGGGATGAGAGCTGAAGAAGCGTTGTTCTAAGTCAGCCATAAAAATGTTGACATACTGTGGGGCCATGTGGGTATCCAAGGATCTCCATGGTCATTAGACAGTTTGTCCATGGTTAAGGCCTGAGCCTGCACTCTTTACTAAGGGTTTGACTTTGTTCCTTTAGCCTTAGTGGTTAGCTGATATTCAGGGCCTTTCCATTAGGAGGAGAAATGGCTGATTTGAGTCAGGTATATTCCTTGGTGTAATTCTGTTTGTTTACAAAGAACATTTACAAAGTCCTGTTTCCCTGAACACAGTAGAAACAAATAGCAGGTGGTTTCCTTGCTCATAATTTCCAAGTCTCTACCTCCAATTAAACCTGTGTCCAAGGAGCTTTGTGTCTCTGCTCCCTTTCAGGGCCATGCTATGATTGCTTCTGTTGCTGTTTGCTGACTTTTTTTTTTTTTTTCTTTCTGCCTCTCTTGCGCACATAACTTGCCAAACAATCTACTGACCCCTCTCCCCATGTTTGCAACCAAGGAATCTCTCAGCCCACACATGGACAGTAGCTTCCCCCTGTTACCAGCTATCTCATTTCATAAAAGAGCTTAATTGCTCCATTAAATGTGAAAGGAGACTGTGTAGGGTGAGGGAGCATTTCAGGGAAGATAATGCCTTTCCCTTGCGTACCCAGCTTCTCCAGTGGTGTGATGATGGTAGGGGAATGAAAATGGAATAGTATTATGAAGGCAGCTGACCCCCTTCCAGATGGGGCTCCTCCATGTGCTACTCTCTGGGGGATGATCTGCACTATAATTATTGGAGCATGGTTCTAATTAATTTCACATAGATGCGCACTGCATCTGATGTTTTGCACTATTTTATCTAAATTCAACAGACTCATTAAGGCTTTAATGCCTGCTCCTCAAATGAATTGCATGCTGCCGCATCATAGATGCCCAAACCAAATAATCTATAGTATTGTATTTTATTTTCTGTTTATGCCTCTTCTTTACAACAAACTCTCTTGTTTGTAAATCAAGCAGACAAATTAAAATAAGATTCATGAACCATCTTGTTAGCAATTCAGATTTATTATTCTAGATCTTGGTACATACCCGCTCTGGACCTTTGAATGTTAAGATTTGCAATAAACCTATTAAATACATACAAGGGTGTAACTGAAATTAGGAACCCGGTTTCAATAATATTTTATTGGAGCCTGCATTTTACATAATCAAACTTTAATTGGCTTCTTAACAAATGCACAGCTGTGATTTGATCTCCGATACATGCATTCTTCTTTTAATTGGGTTATATGTTGTTCTTGACTTCTTGTTAAAATATGATAGGAAAGATAACAACATGGCTGAGCCAGTATAACGCAGAAGACACTCCTTGAAAAAATGTTTATTAGAGCAGTAGGTTAAGTGTCAAGATTTTTCTTTTGTTCTGCAGTGTAATGGGTGCAATACATACAGTAACCTGCAAATGCTATCTTTTCTCACCTGAGGGAGCTAGTTCTTACCATTTTTTGCTACTATGTGAGCAAGCTTGAATTAGCGGAATACTGTGTCTGCCAGAAACAAAGATGGAAGCAGTGGATGTGTTATTTCTTGACTTTAGCAAAGCTTTTGATACGGTCTCCCACAGTATTCTTGCCACCAAGTTAAAGAAGTATAGGCTGGATGAATGGACTGTAAGGTGGATAGAAAGCTGGCTAGATCGTCGGGCTCAACGGGTAGTGATCAATGGCTCCATGTCTAGTTGGCAGCCGGTTTCAAGTGGAGTGCCCCAAGGGTCGGTCCTGGGGCCGGTTTTGTTTAATATCTTTATTAATGATTTGGAGGATGGTGTGGACTGCACTCTCAGCAAGTTTGCAGATGACACTAAACTAGGAGGCGTGGTAGATACACTAGAGGGTAGGGATCGGATACAGAGGGACCTAGACAAATTAGAGGATTGGGCAGAAAAAAACCTGATGAGGTTCAACAAGGACAAGTGCAGAGTCCTGCACTTAGGACGGAAGAATCCCATGCACTGCTACAGACTAGGGACCGAATGGCTAGGTAGCAGTTCTGCTGAAAAGGACCTAGGGGTCACAGTGGACGAGAAGCTGGATATGAGTCAACAGTTTGCTCTTGTTGCCAAGAAGGCTAACGGCATTTTGGGCTGTATAAGTAGGGGCATTGCCAGCAGATCGAGGAACGTGATCGTTCCCCTTTATTCGACATTGGTGAGGCCTCATCTGGAATACTGTGTCCAGTTTTGGGCCCCACACTACAAGAAGGATGTGGAAAAATTGGAAAGAGTCCAGCGGAGGGCAACAAAAATGATTAGGGGTCTGGAGCACATGACTTATGAGGAGAGGCTGAGAGAACGGGGATTGTTTAGTCTCCAGAAGAGAAGAATGAGGGGGGATTTGATAGCAGCCTTCAACTACCTGAAGGGGGGTTCCAAAGAGGATGGAGCTCGGCTGTTCTCAGTGGTGGCAGATGACAGAACAAGGAGCAATGGTCTCAAGTTGCAGTGGGGGAGGTCCAGGTTGGATATCAGGAAAAACTATTTCACTAGGAGAGTGGTGAAACACTGGAATGCATTACCTAGGGAGGTGGTGGAGTCTCCTTCCTTGGAGGTTTTTAAGGCCCGGCTTGACAAAGCCCTGGCTGGGATGATTTAGCTGGGAATTGGTCCTGCTTTGAGCAGGGGGTTGGACTAGATGACCTCTTGAGGTCCCTTCCAACTCTGATATTCTATGATTCTATGATTCTATGCTACTAATGTGCAAATCTGATTGTGACGTTCCCCTCTGGTGTTATCTGTACCAGTGATCTTCTAGGTCACCCCAATCCTTGCTTCTGGGAGCCAGCCTTACCCTGCTGTGGTATGAGAACCCCCACTCCTGGGCTGTTCACGCACAGCCTCTGGCATGTAAGCTGCTCCTTGGTTTGTGCAATCAAATGACACTAGCCAATATCTCCGGTCCCAGACACAACCATAGGAACCTCTGTCTTGCAGTGTCCAGTTATGCCTGCTGGATGCTGCAAGCTTATATGAGTTCGTCAATTTAACAAAGAAATTGATATGCACCAGGCTTGTTATCCCAAGGGGAGTCTCTGACACACTATAAACCAAACGCACTGCTTCAGGTAGAATAAACAAACAGATTTATTAACTACAAAGATAGATTTTAAGTGATTATAAGTCCAAGCACAATAAGTCAGATTTGGTCAAATGAAATAAAAGCAAAATGCATTCTAAGCTGATCTTAACATTTTCAATGCCCTTACAAACTTAGATGCTTCTCACCACAGGCTGGCTGGTTGCCCTTCAGCCAGGCAGTCCCCTTTGATCAGCACTTTAGTTGCTTGGTGGTGGTGTGTGTAGGTGGAAGAGAGAGGAAGAGCATGGCAAACGTCTCTCTCTTTTATCGTGTCCTTTCTTCCATCTTGGCTTTGCTTTCCCTTCCCCGGCATCCCCCGCTTCAGAGTCAGATGAGCAATACCTCATTGCAGTCCCAAACTGACCAAAGGAAGGAGGAGTGACTCACTCGAGAGTCCAACAGCTCCTTTGTTGTTGCCTAGGCCAGTGTCCTTTGTTCCTGTGAGGCTGGGCTGGATTTGTCCCATACATGCCTTGATGAGGGGTGAACTGACCCTCTGCTTCTAGAGAGTTTTTGCCTAGGCCTGCGTTAAGCCATGAGGGCACATTTTCCGCCTCATAACTATATAAATGAAATTACAACCTATAACGTTACTATAACATCACTATAACAACAATTACTGTAACATTACCATAACAACAATGCTCAGTACATCATGAGCCTTCCGAAGACACCCGACATGACAAACTTTGCATTAGATACTACGCAATCATATTATAAGGATGAACATGGGAGTGCTGGGTGTTCCCCTGAAGTACAGGACGTCACACCTCTCCCCTTAGTTTACTGCAAGAGGGTTAGTCACTGACTATCTCAAAGGCAGTGTGCCCTGGGTCCTCTTTCCTGGACAGGGTGTCTGCTACCAGGTTTTCCCTTCCCTTTAAGTGTATAATTTTCCATGTCAAATTCCTGCAGGATAAGGATCCAGTGCAGAAGTTTGGAGTTTGTGCCTTTGGTTCTGTTTAACCATACCAAGGGCGAATGGCCTGTCAGGATCCTAAATTTTCTATTAAAGAGATAGGGCTTCAACTGTTTAGCTGCCTGCACCATGGCATAACATTCCTTTTCAATGACAGAGTAATTTTCTTCCGTTGGTGACAGTTTTTTATTCAAGAAGGCAATTGGGTGTTTTTTTTACCTTCCCCTGTCTGCATCAGTACAGCACCCACCCTGATGTCTGAGGCATCTGTACATAGCTCAAATGTTTTTTCGAAGGCAGGACTGGCTAGTATGGGTTTTCCAGACAAGATTGTCCTTATCGTATCAAAACCCTTTTGGCATGCTTCTGACCAAACCACCTTATTGGGTTGGTGCTTTTTACACAAGTTTGTGATTGGGGATACAATGTTGCTGAACCCACACACAAACCTTCTGTAGTAGTTTCCCAGAATGAAGAATGATTGAACCTTTCTTTTAGTTTGGGGCACAGGCCAATTTACAATGGCTTCCACTTTAAGGGGATCGGGGATATCTGTCCCCCTCCAATCCAATGTCCCAAATAAGGCACTCTGGCTGTTCCTATTTTGCACTTGTATTGATCACCTTTTAAATATATTTTAGATATTGTATTGAGGTGATTGTAGCAAGTTATGGTGATTACACCATAAATATATATCGCTGGGCAAATTACACTCATCAGTTACTTAAATTCCTTGCAAATGCAAATAAGAAGCCATTCTGTTCATGCTTTCCTCTCTATAGGTGACACCAACAATTTCTTCATTAAGAGGCCCCTTTCCTTTACAATGACATTTTCCATCTTAAAATGTGGCAATTATGAGTGAACATGTTTGTGAAATGTGTTTCATTAAGAAAACCATTGAGCACTCAGTCAACTATTCATTTACTTTAAAAATGTTCCCAAATGGGAATGAATTGGTGTCCCAGGTTTAGAAATGTGACCAGTCAACAATTTGGCCCGGGTCAGGGTCTCTAAGTGACTGTGCATTTGTATAAACTTGTCTGAGGGTTGAATCAGGTTTGGAAAAAAAAATCAGTAAATTCTGTGTCCTTGATTTAGTTCAAGAAGCTACACCTAGAAAAAAGATTTCCCTCCACAACACAGACAAGGAACCAGAAAAAGTGGGCACCAAAACCTGAGAATCACTAATCCATGTACAAAATTTACAATCTAAATGCTTTCCAGAATGCTTTGACAGGAAAACAAGGTTGGAGTCTCGAACAACATTTGAAGAGATGCTGGCATATACTATTTAATTTTAAATACTTAAAGTACTCAATATACTGTCACTGAGAACTAACAAAAATATTAGTGCAGGTTTTGTAGGACTGATAGAAAGATAATGTTTCATGTTCTTGTGCTCCCTGTGCTGGTTATGTTTTTGCCAGGGACTGTTGTTCCGAGAGCATTGCCCACTCCTTTAGATTGCTAATAATAAGTAGCTGTGGTAGTAACATTACAAAACAGCACTGGAAATCTTTGTATTCTTATTTCATGTGTGGACAAATAAAATGTATTGTGATGCATCCACCTCTTTGAAGTTAAGATAGTGCCACTTAGTTACTAGCCAAAATTTTCAAAAATAGGAGCCCAGAGTTAAGCTCTGAAGGTGAGATTTTCAAGGGTGTCTCAGTGACCTACAATCCTAACAGCACTCTTCAAAATCCCCTGGTTAGGTGCTTAAACAGGGACTTAGGAGCCCAACTTTAGACTCTTATCTTTGAAGGTTTGACTACAAATTTTTTTTTCTTTAAAATTGTTTTTAGTTCTGAGTCACAGCCATATGACCCAAACCCCTTAGTTTAGCTGCAGGATAGGTACAATAAAGTGCAAGCCTCTGAATGCCATCCCATCAATATGTGCCTCAACTCAGCCCTGAAGAAACCATCTCCAGCATTTAATTTTCTATGGTCCATTCAATACGTGGCCTTTCTGCTGAGACTACAGGCAAGGCTGTGCATCATTGTTAATTATGGGTATTGCAGTCAAACACTTGTGGGTGGCCCGTGTCAACTGACTGGGGCTCAGGCTACAAGGCTGTAAAATTGCAACGCTGGGGCTGGAGTCTGAGCTCTGGGATCCTACAAGGTAGGAGGGGCCCTGAGCCCAACCACCAACACTGCAATTTGACAGCCCCGCAGTCTGAGCCCTGAGTCAGCTGACGTAGGCCAGCCCAAGGTGTGTGACTGAGGTCTAGACATACCATGTGATGACAGTTTTTACTAAGATATACATTTCTGCCTGTTCAATGGGACCTATTCTGAGACCATGATCTTTTCGCATAGATAAATTGTAATTTAATAATCCCTTTTATCAGAGGTGAGGTTTTTGCTTTGTTTTAAAAGACCTGGATTGGTCTTGCTATTCACTGCCTCCTATATTTGCAACTTTGGAGTTTCTGAGTACAGCCATGCTTAAGTCCTTTTAATCTTAGCTCAAAAACATGTTATGAAAGGCTAAACCCAGTGAGCTGGCTGTGTGTGGAGGGAGGCACTGGCATGCAGGAGGGAGGGACATAGGGCCTTAGTGGTGCAAGGCAAAGGAGCCACATTGCTGAAAATTACATAAACAATCAGTAAAGGAAAAACATTGGGTAGAAGAAGAGTGATTGGGGAGGGTGACTAGCTCACCTAAAGCAGTTTGTGAGTCTGAATGTACTAATGTATGGAATATCACACACAGGTGAGTGGTGTATCGAACTGACTGAAGTGTCAGGACAGAAATGTTGTACTTTTAACCAATATAAAATATAGTTTACCTGTTTTGCAGTAGCCTGTGTGATGATTTACACATTGTTTAAGCTGATCATCAAGATAAATTCCTGTGTAAAGGTGTTGCAATTTTTCATGTGTGAGGTGGCGCTTCCGCTGCCCCCCTTTCTCTGAGCCAGGCACATCATGGGGGCCTGGCACATCACTTCAAGCTGATTGAAAGAAGTATGCAGTGTTGCTCTGCTTAAATATAATGAACTATAAAATTTGTTCCAGGTATAGCATGCTGCTCAAAATAAAGCACAGACTATATAGATCAGTCTGACTGTCTTAGGGGTGCTGCTCTGGTACTGGTCAGGGATGGTTCTAGCTAATCTCAGTAGGAGTGGTGTGTGTGTGTGTGTGTGTGTGTATTTCAAAGACTCAAGACTGCTGTTTCATTGCTGCAGATTTCTTGGATAAACCATACTACGCATCCAGGACCGTTTCCACTTTTCACACGCTTTACTACTTTTTTGGGGAGCTCACTTCAGTGCCAATTTCCCACTTTCTTATAAATGCTGTTTGAGTTGCATGGGTTTTCAAAGGCACAGTACTTTGACTAGAAAGCTAATGCTGAAATGGATTTCGGGGTCCGGGATATGGATTAACAATGTAAACTCAATAGCAACTATTAGGTGTCAAAGGGCATATTTTTCTATATTTTTAAAAAAAGATCCTTTGGACAACAAGGACTGGGCCTAATGGGATCTGAGTTGATCAGATTCATCCAGATACAAAATGATTTACATGCAGGGAGTGTTTAATATTTATTTGATTTTTTGACCACTCTACTCATGAGAAAGCACCATCACAATGAAAACCGGGACTAGCTGCAGAAATCAATATACTGTTGATAATAGTGGATTTACTATACCTAGGTTTTCTGATGCGTTTTTTTTCCATATGAGATGTCGCCATGGGGTTTTTTAATTTAAATATATTTGTCAAAACCCCCTCTCTCCAAAATCTCAGGTGTTTCTTCATCATTAAAGCATGGCTGAATAGAGCAATGCACTGAGTCCCCACAGCATGTCTAGGTGATGTCTATGGAGGAGTTGTGACGTTTAATCCTCTTGTCAGAATAAAAGGGTAAAAAGATCAACAACTTACTAGCATTCAGATGGGTCATGGGGAGAGCAGACTTCCCTGGCATCTGCATGAATGTCTTCCTCTCCTACATTATTTACCCTGGGCAACATATCCTGTACATCAGGCAGGTGACTAATAACTAAGAGTACAGCCCTGGTGGTTACATACCTCCTCCTTTTCACAGATAGTCTTTCATCATAAGCCTTTCAGCATCTATGTCTCCAGTAAATGCTAATATTCTGGGACGCCAATATCTTTTTGATGTTGCACAACTTGCTGCAGTGAGAGATCTAAAGTACCGATACAAGCTTTTTCCTCAGGCAGCCAGAGGAAGTGGGTGATGTTCCCTCTCATCTTTTTAATCTTTTAACTGCACCTATATAACTTCAGGAGGTACCAATTTGTTTTATGCTTTCTGCTGAGCTTAGCGTTTGCTGTGTTTTGTGTCCAAAATCCAACGTGTGCTCATTACTTTGATATACATTTCACCTACAATTTCTCTTCCTCGCTGCTTGCTTTAAATCTGAAAGTCTGACTCGAGGTGAGTAATTCTCACCTCAATGTGACTGAAATAAGACATCTCTGACATTGGGCATCTCTGACACTGCGCAGACTTGTGCCTCCCTTGTGCTGCCACTCACTACTGCTCATGCTACTGCAGCTACACTACTATTTTAGTGTAGCTCAAAGAGAGCGAGTGTGTGTCTGCTTGAGCTGGGAATCCCACCCCCATCTCCAAGTGTAGACATACCCCATGAATGTGTAGCAAATATGAGAACTGTCAGAAAGAAATGGATAAGACACTATCTTAGCTGACAATGAGGTAGTCCTGGTCCTCTGATAATTCATCTTTTCCTCTTGATTGCTGGAAACAAATCCCTTAGAAAACTTACACCAGATTTTCCTTTCTTCTCCCCCCCACCAAACACACCCAACCCCTTCTCAACCCCCATGTAACTGTTAGTTCTTTGCTTTTTATTCTCTCAGGGTACATCTACACTACAGGGCAGAGTCGATTTAAGATACGCAAATTCAGCTACGTGAATAGCGTAGCTGAATTCGACGTATCGCAGCCGACTTACCCTGCTGTGAGGACGGCGGCAAAATCGACTTCTGCGGCTTTCTGTCGGCGGCGCTTACTCCCACCTCCGCTGGTGGAGTAAGAGTGCCGATTCGAGGATCGATTGTCGCGTCCCAACGGGATGCGATAAATCAATCCCCGAGAGGTCGATTTCTACCCGCCGATTCAGGCAGGTAGTGTAGACCTAGCCTCAGTGGGGAGATGACTCAACAGTTCTCAGCAGTAGCTTACATATTTAATTCATAAGAGTCCACGTAGCTGGGTTATGTTTCAGTTTCAAAGACAGGCTAAAGCTGGTGTTTCTCTAACCTACCAAAATATGTTTTTATAAATTTGGCTGTTTACACCCAGGGACAGTCAAATGTTTCTCACTGTGAGGTGTTTGCTCAGATGTGGACTGAGCTGTCAATTTAATTCAGAGTCTGACTAAGCTGTTCAAACTGTTGTGGAGATCAGGGATGCGGGGAGGTGTCTGTTCTGCTTGAGTTTCAGCCATTATAGCTTGCTGGAGGAACTTTGGGCTACCACTACGTGTTTAGATTCATTCTGCCCCTGGCTGTTGAGGATCCACGAGGAGGTGTTGGTAGCATTGTCAGAACCTTCCTTAGACCCTACTGCAGGGGTAGGCAATCTATATGGCACGCGAGCTGATTTTTAGTGGCACTCACCCTGCCTGCGTCCTGGCCACTGGTTCGGGAGGCTCTGCATTTTAATTTAATTTTAAATGAAGCTTCTTAAACACTTTTAAAACCTTATTTACTTTACATACAACAATAGTTTAGTTATATATTATAGACTTATAGAAAGAGACCTTCTAACAATGTTAAAATGTATTACTGGCACGCGAAACCTTAAATCAGAGTGAATAAATGAAGACTCGGCATACCACTTCTGAAAGGTTGCCAACCCCTATCTTAGTGTAAGAAGCCATCTCTACCCACTGACAAACTCTTATCACTATTTCCAATCTCCTGGGTTTTAGGGATGTTTATTTAGATATTTGTAGCAAGGCAGCTACAGCAGCATTGGATTCCTCTAGTTTCCTTGACCCCAGCCAATGTGGGATTAGGTCTCCATGTGGCACATGGGTACTGCCCTGGTTGTGTTGATTGATCCTCCTGTTGCAGATGAAGAGCAGGTGCCTATGCTGATTCTTCTACAACCTGGCTGCTACTTTTGATAACATATATCACCTGAAGCTCTTGACCCAGCATGGATCCCAATAGGGTGAGATGGAACTGCTTGAGTAATTGCATTTTGTGTGTGTGCTGAGAGATCCCAGAGGGTAGCAATGATGATAGTAATAGCTCATTATTGATAACAGTTATCTCCTGCAGGGTTTCTTCATGATGGTCCTCTTGTCCAAAGTATATAGGAGACTTGAAGGGGGGCACCTCCGCACTGATAGAGAGGAGACTAATGAGCTCCTCTGGGCCTGTTCAACACCATTGAGGTGCACCTGCAAGGCTTGTTCTGCTTGGAGGGCGGAGGAGGGAGGGTTTGGAGTTTAAAAGGGAAAATGTGCCACAGGAGAATGGGTGTTGAACTGGGAGAAGGTTATTTCACTTCAGACAATTGAGACAGACTTGCTGAGAAGGAGACAGCAACAAGCCCCACTGTTCCCAAAGCTGTGTGACCCAGCCTCAGAGCAGCATGCTCCAGGAGGAGGGGACTCCATGTAGACTGAACCCTCAGGAAGACTACCTGAGTTCCAGGTCACCTTTGCTTCTTTTTGATTTCCTATGGATTCCCCTCTCCCTTAAGGGAGGAAAGAGAGGATAGAATTTTTCTTTTTGTTTACTCCAAGAACCCCTTGGAGGGGAGGGGGTGAGAGACAGTAAAAGGATCTGAAGCAGGGTTGGGGGGGGACTCTGGCCCCCCACAGGGACCATTAAGAGGAAATATGGGCTTTGGTGGCTGGTATGTGAATAACACTACCCTGTTTCCCCGAAAATAAGACATCCTCTGAAAATAAGGCCTACTTACAGTTTTGCCTCTCGTTGTAATATAAGGCATCCCCCCGATAATAAGACCTCCCCGATAATAAGGCATCCACCGATAATAAGGCATTTTTCATTTCTGAAAAATAAGACATCCCCTGAAAATAAGACCTAGCGCATCTTTGGGAGCAAAAATTAATATAAGACACTGTCTTATTTTCGGGGAAACAGGGTAGCTCTATATTCCATTCCATTCAAGCTGGATGGAACAGTCTAACAGTTTGCATGGTGCCTAAAAGAGATTAGAGTGTGGATGAGGGCTCTCTGGCCCTCATCAGCCCAAACCATACTGAGAAAATTCTTTTTTGTTGGGAAAATAACCTCAGTTAATTAATCCACTCATCTCAGCTCTTTCTGGACTGGGATGTTTGCCTGCTGTTTGTGACCCAGATTCACAATCTGCAGATTTTACTGTGCAGGGCCATCCCTAAGTGTTGTGTCGCCTGGAGCAAAAACCATTTTTGGTGTCCCTCTCAATCCTACCCACCAGAAGGTGTAAGAAAAAAATATATAAACAGCAGCCCACTTACGTAGTGATATTTCCCAGGGACAGTATATTACACTTGTGATCCATGATCTGCACTGAGTGCCAGTCCTGGGCCATGCCTATCATAGGGTGGGGGAGGCTGTGCCTCCCCAAACAGCCTAGCATGGTCCCACCTACACTCTGCCTAGAAGGCCCCCTCCTGCTTGCCCTTCCTGCTTGGCCCCAGCTGAGGCAGGCTGCCCGCTCCTCTTCAGGGAAGCGGGCTGGGGCTAGGGCGAGAGTGGCTGTGGTGCTTGGGGGCGCGGGGGTGGGGGCACATGCTGCCTGCCAGGTGTTTGAGGGGCTGCCCGCCTGGAGTTTGGGGGCTTGGGTGGGGACTGTGTGCAGCCTGCCCAGTATGCTGGTGGGAGGGCTGGTGGCTGCAGGGGGCTCTGGGCTCTGGCGGGGGAAGGGAGGGCGGGGCTGGCCGGGGGCTAGTCTCCCCAAGCCAGCGGATCATCCACCACCCATGGTGCCAGTTCATTTCTAAGTGCAGTTTTAAAGTATGAAGCCCTAATTGACCTGGGGTCTGCCAACCTGAAAGACTACCTCCATACCCATTTTATACCCTGGCAACTGAGATCAGATGAGGAGGCTGCAGGGAAGGCCTTTTCAGTGGATATCCCACACCCCCATTAATTTTAGTAGGGCCAGAATGTCGCCCTAGGACTTGATTCCAACCTTGGTCTGACAAGCTCATTCTAATTTTCTGAGAGTACTGCAAGGTCCATCTGTTTTCAAACATTTGGAGGGGTAAGTGGGAGGATTTATCAGAGTGCTCTCTATTTCTCCCAACAAGTCCATCAGGAGGAGACTCCATATTTGTTTCTGATTTATTTGTAAGTTCTGTTATTTTCAGTTTCTGTACACATATGGATTTACACATCCAACTAAGTAAATTGCAATCCTATTATGGCGAGGGGGATCTGGAATTTCCTCAGGAAAGGCCAGCTCTGTGCATAGGAAATTTTGCAGTGGGATAAGAGCACTGTGACTCCTTGATCATTGTGGTGGTGTCCCAGGAATAAAGGGTAGAAATTACTCATACACACAATTTGAGAGCACATACGTGCTTATTGGATTGATGGGATCTGGATCACATTGTGTAATTGTAAGAGCGTTCACAGAAATCCAGAGATGTTTATTTCAGTTACTAGTTTTTCCTGGTTTAGTGTTCAAATGCCCCTCCTATAGAATCATCAGTTATCAATGGGGTGCAATCTGTTTGAGGCAGTGGATCAAGTTTCTACAAATATGTACAAGTGAATTATAAGATTAACTATAGCTTTTATGATTTTGTTGACTGTTCCAACTATGCCCTGTTGTATTTACTTTTTTTAAAAAGTAACTTTGAGGGTAGCTTAAATGCTTTTTCCCCTAAGCTTCTAAACAATTGGGAAAGATTAAGCGCCATGAATGGGTAATTCCCTCGTAATGAGAAAACTGAGTTGGCACAGACACAATCTATTGTATTTATAGTCCAATTTATTAAGAACTATATATGCTCTTGGGCACGGCATTACTGTAGAGGGTGAAAACAAAGCACAGCAAAACTCCCCAACCAGACTTGAGATAAGCTTCTGCAGTGTGCCTTGGGTAGTAGCCAGAGTACACTCCCACCTGACCCTCTGGGTATGTGCTTGGGTGGGTAGGCCAAGCCACCACAGCTACTCTGCCTTTTACAAACTGCCTTCAGTTCCTTCTCAACCACCTTAGTCTGAGACTGATCTGTGGCAGATGTTTCCGTTGAGATTACCTATACTTCTGTTAGTCTTAAAGGTGCCACAAGACCCTCTCTTGCTTTTTACAGATTCAGACTAACACGGCTACCCCTCTGATACTTCACAGCTACTCTGTTATTTTTAGGTGCTAGCTTGAGCAGAGATAGCATGTGTACGTCTACCTCCCAGCTTCTGTGTAGACATAGTTTATGGACTGTAGACATAGTCTATGTGTTAATTTTCAAAGAGGTTTCAATCTGGACTCTATCTTTGTGCATGTACATCAGTTGTGTGTTAGTTTTTATATATTATTTATTAGGCCTGGTTGAAATTTTTTGAACAAAGTTTGTTCATCCACAACTTATCTCTTCTTGAAAATGATTTTTTTTTTTAATGTGTGTGGGGGAAATCCTACACCTGATATTTTGCCAATTTTTTCCATTTTTGTGGAAAAACTTAGTAGTCTTAAATAACCATTTCAATAACGTTTCTGGTTAAAATGTTGGGAAAATATATATTTAAAAAATTGTGAAAAAACAAAATATGGGTCCATTTCAAATACTTCAACATGAAAACAACTTAAACATTACAAAACTTTTCATGAATAAAAGTTTTCATTTTTCACACAGCTCTGTTGTTGATCACATGGGCACACAAATGATGGAACTGTCTCCAGGGACTGACAGCTCTCGATGCGGGATCTGTCCATTTATGCACAGAAGCAGTGTAGTACAGTCAATGGCAGTGCAAGCTCCATTAGAGTGCCCTGTGACTGAGCTTTCCTGTCTTTTGTGGAGAGACCACCATGAGGGAGATGAGAAAGTGGTGCAGTTTCCATGACCATTCAGAACATTTCTTTAAACAATAATACCTATTCTTGTTTGAGAAGTGTCCCTATGGGTGCTCCACTCTAGGTGTGCTTTTGATCCCTGTGCCTTTACGTGGAGATTTCTCATAGCAGTGTCCGGCCTGTGATGGACAATCTCATGCCCTGTGCTATTGTTATACAGCATTGTGCGGGCAAACTGCCTTCAGTTCCTTCTCAACCATCTTAGCCTGAGACTGATCTGTGGCAGATGTTTCCATTGAGATTACCTCAACTGTGTCCTGGTTTCTTATTGTAGTAGTTAGTTCTTAGTATTAGTGTAATTAGTTAGTAGGTGGTAGTAGTAGTAGCTTTAGCTTTCTAGTTAAATTTTTTTTTCATATATATTATTTTTAGACGTTAGTTGGTAGATAAGGTAGTTCTTGTTCACTGAGAGGTTATACCCAGTTCTCCTGGTTTCAGATGTTGTCTGTCCTGTCGGGAGGCAATCCCGGTAAGCCAGGGGCACTCTTGGTGCATCCATTGTGTAGGGCAATCGCACATTGCCCAGAAGTGTAACTTGTGTCTGGCACTGAAATCTAGAGCCATAAAAAACAAGGAGATTAAATATTCATAGAATATCAGGGTTGAAAGGGACCTCAGGAGGTCATCTAGTCCAACCTCCTGCTTTAAAGCAGGACCAATTCTCAACTAAATCATCCCAGCCAGGGCTTTGTCAAGCCTGACCTTACAAACCTCTAAGGAAGGAGATTCCACCTCCTCCCTAGGTAACCCATTCCAGTGCTTCACCACCCTCCTAGTGAAAAAGTTTTTCCTAATATCCAACCTAAACCTCCCCAACTGCAACTTGAGACCATTACTCCTTCTTCTGTCATCAGGTACCACTGAGAACAGTCTAGATCCATCCTCTTTGGAACCCCCTTTCAGGTAGTTGAAAGCAGCTATCAAATCCCCTCTCACTCTTCTCTTCTGCAGACTAAACAATCCCAGTTCCCTCAGCCTCTCCTCATAAGTCATGTGCTCCAGCCCCCTAATAATTTTTGTTGCCCTCTGCTGGACTCTTTCCAATTTTTCCACATCCTTCTTGTAGTGTGGGGCCCAAAACTGGACACAATACTCCAGATGAGGCCTCACTAGTGTTGAATAGAGGGGAATGATCACGTTCCTCGATCTGTTGGCAATGCCCCTACTTATACAGCCCAAAATGCCATTAGCCTTCTTGGCAACAAGGGCACGCTGTTGACTCATATCTAGCTTCTCGTCCACTGTAACCCCTAGATCCTTTTCTGCAGAACTGCTACCTAGCCATTTGGTCCCTAGTCTGTAACAGTGCATGGGATTCTTGACTCCTCATGATGATGAGCTTGTTACACCTGACTTCTGACCCAGGCCCAGGGACCATTCCCACATGCACTCGTTTCCAAGCAAATCTGCTGTCTTCACTATCTCTGACCTGCTCTCCTCAAGGGCATCTAAGAGGAAAACTCAACTCTTTTCATTAGTCTTCCAAAGCCTGTGCCCCAAGTTCATCAGGTAGGAAATCTACCTCAAAAAAGCCAAGATTGTCGATGTCTTCAGCTACTTCAGCACTAACTGCTCTCCAATCAGGTATCCACAAGGCTGCTGGTTCCTCAGGTACTGAGGGCACTGCTGGATTGAAAGATGGCAAAGCCTCAGGCTTGGAGAGATCATTGGTACGTACCATTAATGGACTGAGGTGGCAAGAAGAGTGTTTCCTTAGTACTGAAGAAGCCCGCTCAGGCTCCGACCGCATCGTATTGTCGAGCCGCATGGTATTGTCAGCTCCATCAGCCACTATTACCTTGGTGCAGACCATGGATTTCATACGATAGCACGCTTGGTACTGCAGGAGTTTTGTTTTCCTTGGGACCTGGCTATTACTGGGACATCAGATTATCCATTGCTCGGCTCAGAAATATTTTCAGTACTGAGGCTGTTGAGATTGCCGGAAGTTCTTCCAATATTAACTGTTTAACCTCCAACTTCTCTGGGTGCTCCACGTTCCATAATGAGTTTGAGAGAGAGAGGATTCTGATGAAGATCCGTTTCCCAAATATCTATTCAGGGCTCTTCTCCTCATTCTTTTATAGAAGCCCCTTTCCAGAAGTCTCTGAGCCTATGACTATTTGTGGCACAAGGTCATCTCATTGGTGTGAGCACCCATTGGTGCCCTCTCATGCCTTATACACCACCTCCTTGGCCATAATGGGATCTTTGGGCGGCCTATTTCCAACCATTTTCCAAGGCTTCGAGCACCACCTGTTGCAGAGATAGGCAACCTTCATTGCTTACAAGACCACCATTTGAACTGATGGCTGCCTGCTCATTACTCCATTTATCAATGAAATTGGCATTCCTGATAACTATCACATTGGTGCGACAGGTTGGGGAAAGAAAGATGTCCCCCTTTCATGGTATTTTTAAGGGCAAGGTTATGTTACCTCCACCTCAATTTTTTACTTAAAGTTTCCTTTGAGTTCCATATTAACCAACCCATTCATCTGCCAGTCTTCCACACTAAACATAAGATAAACAAGAGACACTGTTGCAAACCCTTATGTCAGGAGAGCCCTGGACTTCTATCTGGATAGGACTAAACCCTTCAGAAAGACCCCCAAATTGTTTGTCTTGCTCACAGATAGATCAAAAGGGTCTGCAATCTCTAATCAAAGACTTTCCAAGTGGATGTCTGATTGCATTAATTCTTGCTATGAATCTTGTAATATTCAAGCACCTTTGGACATATGAACTCGCTCTACGAGGTCTGTTTCCATCTCTACGGCATTTCTCAAAAGTGTGCGCATTATTGAAATATGTAAGGCTGGTACTTGTGCTTCTATACATAAATTCGTTGAACACTACACAATAACTCACAGCTCTGCTTCTGACGCTGTGTTCGGCTTGGCTGTACTGTCTTCCTTACTGGACTCTACTCCAAACCCCACCTCTGCCTTAGAGGGAACAGCTCAGTAGTCACTTAGTGTGGAGCAACCATAGGGACACTACTTGAAGAAGGAAAAAAATGGGTGCTCTACTACCTGCCCTCCTTTCCCTCTGCTTCAGAGTTCTCTGCTATAAGGCTTCGCGGTAGAAAAAGAACTGAAGGTGGTTTGCCCGTGCAGTTCTATATAACAATGGCACGGAGTATGAGGCTGAGTAGCCTGCGTGCATGGGCCAAGTGGACACTGCTGTGAGATCTCCAATCAAAGGTGCAGCGGGCGCAAGCACCCCTAGTGACCAGTTACTGCACTGGGTGATTAACCATTTCTTTCTTATGTAACACTTTCTACCAGTAAATGGCAAAGTGCTTCACAATCTCTGATGGATTTGTCCTCATAACACCCCTGTGGGATAGGGAAGTATTATTATCTCCATTGTGCTTTGATTCCCCGTCTGTAAATAGAGGCTAAGTGATTTTCCCAGGGTCACACAAAGTTTTGCAGCAAATTGAACCTGAATCTTCTGAGTCCTAGGCTAGTGCTATGACTACTAGACTATCCTTCCTCTCTAGTTTTCTGACACTATCAACAATGGAGTCAGTTATCTCAGTCCTCAGAACCGACACTAATCTAATTTCAAAGAAGCTACTGACCAGCCATTAGCTAGTGTTAAGTTTCAGTCACTACTTGCCTCAGCTAGATTTCAATTTGTAGCCTAGAATTAACAAGTTTACTATTCCCTTATCCAGTCCCTTGAGTTATATGCTCTTCCTGGCCTTTACCAGGCTTTATATTTTAATCGGTGTGGCAAAATCAGACATGGACAATCCAGAATTTTATTTTAAAATAACCCTCCTTGATGTACAGAGTCATTGTTAACTATGCAGATAGTTTTTATTCAGGAAATTTAATTATGGCTGATGGAAAACGTCCCCCTGGCATTTTATTTAATCTTTCAAAAAAGGCAGCCTGGAAATGCTTCAGCAAGAACCTTCTGGAAGTTCGTCGTCTAGACTGATGTAAGTGTAATAGCCATCAGTAATGGATTTGTGAGATGATCCATGAAATTGGCCAAAACGTCTTTACTGCAGGATAAATGCTAACTTTTGACTAATCTAAATTAAGAAAATGAATTTTAAACAAGAAGGGAGGTGTGGGGCTGGCCAGCTGAGCCTAAACATCTCTCAGCCTTAATTCAATGATGCCCTTGCAATTTCATGGTAAATGCAAATGGAATTGGTTCACCCTCCTTTCTGCTTCATTTTGTCACTCTTGGATTATTGATTTCCCCCCCCTTTCCTTTAAAGATGTCTGTGTAATTTGATTTTTGTGTTAGTCTGAAATCCACCAGGTGCTGCTGTTCATAACAACACCCAGAACTAGGCTTATCTGTTAATAAAAAGAGACTGAGAGTGCCCAGCCCACATGTTTTATACATAGAGATTAACACTAGGTTTTGTACAACAAAATACCAGTCAGGACATGTTGATGCTATGGCAGTACCATGCAAAGGAGTGCAGGGCTTGTACACAGCTTGGCAGCTTTGAGATGTGCACACCCTAGCATAACTTATTCTTGCGAGAGCAAAAGACATTTATATTCAGATTTCATTTAATCAGAGACATGTCACAAAAATTAAGTTTTGAGGTTTGGAGGGTTTTTATTTGTTCACTTATTTAAATGTATACAAACACTACTATTGTGTCTAGCCATACATTGTAGGCCCCTTGACATAACTTAGAAACACAACCCAAGTGCAGCAGTACCATTTAATATGAGCTATATCACCAGGCACCAAGAACATAAATCCTCTTTCCTTTCTTACAAGTCCCTTGACGCCTCCCTTGCAAAATCTTCTCCCACTCCTCCACTTTGGGAGCAAGGTGAGGAGTGAATTCCAAAGCTGTGGGGTCCTCGCAGAGCATGCCCAGCCAGAAGCCCCCCTCATTTATATCCATGAGATGCCAGCTTAGGAACCTATGCTGATCTCAACTGTGGGAGGATAGCATGATAGAGAGGTGGTCCATAGCCGTTTAGGGCTTTAGAGGTCAAAACCAAGGCCTTAAGTTCACCCCAAAATCCTCAAGTGGCCAATACAAATGGGAGAGTATTGGTTTAATGTGCTTGTGGTGAGATTTTCTGCTTACCAAGCAGGCCAATTATATTCCACACTAGCTTCAGTTTCCAGATGGTTTTAAATGTAGACCTACATAGCAAATATTGCAGTATATGATATTGACGTGACGAAGGAATGAATGATAGTGGCAAAGGCTACCAAAAGGAGAGAGAATTGCAACTTTGTGTCTAAACGTAAAAGATGAGAAGATGTTTCTTGCTACTAGCTGGTCTTTTGATTGTGAGCCTGGCCAACAAATGGTGCACACACATCCTCAATAAAAGAAGCAGAAATAATTCTTGCCATATCCTTCAGTTGTATTAGTCTTGTCTGGACTGAGCCTCTGTTTATTAGCCAGCTTTTATCAATCCCTCCATTTCCATCCAGATGCTGAGAAAGATCATTGACTGTTTGGGCTGAGTTAGATAGAATGGAGATGTGGAGCTGGGTACCATCAACATACTGAAAGTACTGCAGCCCAGTCTCTGCACTAATCTTCCTGTGGCCCCATATATGCATTGAACAATGGGGTGACAAGAAGGAACCCTCTCACTGCCACGTAAGAGCGGCCTCAACTAGGATGAGCAGTTTTTCCTTATTTCCTATTTTCTTCCCATGAGTTCAATTGCCTTTTCAGCAGGTGTCTGTAAACCAACAGGCACTTTCAACAAGTCATTTGAAATATTAACTGCTATACACTTTTAAACCTTGAGAACAGAAAAGGTGGGGGGGTGAAAGGGGCTGAAGGGTCACAAATCAGGGTTTAAAAAGAACTCAGGTATATGGAATGTGGTTTAAAATTACTTTGCCCCTTCTTCATCCATCCCTGAATGCTCCTTTAAAATGCAATGACTAGGTTGAAGAGTGAAACAGAGCTTTCTGATGAGTATGCCCACAAGAGAGGAGAGGGTGGTGGATCTTCCACATAGAAGCTGCCATCACTTCCCTATCTCTGCCCAGTCACTTAGTTAATGCCATGGCTGAATTTAAACATGGCAGCTAGGAGCGGCAGAGGAGAGGTAGATTGAAATTCCAGCACCAGTGCTCCTCCCACAGTTGGGCTCGAAAGGAAATGATGAAATTTCCTCTCAACCATTTGTAGTTGTAATGTTTTCAAAGTGCCTTAAAAGAAAAGCTATTTTAATAACAACAGCATTACAGGGCATGTACTTGTCAGCCACTATACATGCTTGTTGAAGCATGAGGAGCAGCTCCACATCTAAGCTGTGTGCATTGGCTAATAAACACACAATCTTATAGTGTGTTACTACATACTTGAAGCTCTCTATCATACTGCACTGGACAAGTACAGTCCCTACAGTGCTCATGGAAGCACAGTACTCAAGTGCTGAGGCACCTGGAGGGATGGCAAGGCTCCAGGAGGGTTTACACTAACAACTGTGGAGAATCTCTTCTTGCTTTTAAATGCATCTAGATTTATTAGCAATATGAATTGTGCATACTGGTGTTAAAGTTTTTTAAAAGGTTTTATTTTAAATCATAGAATCTGCTTATATAGGAGCTAAGTCCTTCCTTTTAATTTAGTTGTGTGGTTGTATTTCTCTATTTTAGAAGAGCTTCATACTGTGAACAGCAGCAGTGTGTACAGATGTTTGTTTTTCGTTGGTCTTCTCTGATGCATAGTCTTATTCTGGTAACTTAATTACAAATCTAGGTTGCTTCATGTTTGAGGGAATAACAGTATCATGTTCTTGGGGGGGTTGCCAGGTACATTTACTGATGTGTTTGTATCAAGTAACTATATTTTATAGACAGATATTAGGCCACTGTTTTCCAGTTAACAGGAAGCATCCAGACATTATTAAACTGAAATGTTTAATTGAATATTCAAATCTGAAATGGAAGAATAAGACTCATAGACTTTAAGGCCAGAAGGGCCCATCCTGATAATCTAGTCTGACCTTCTGCATAATGCAGGCCACAGAACCTCACCCACCCACTCCTGTAATTGACCTCTAACCTTTAGCTGAGTTACTGAAGTCCTCAAATCATGATTTAAAGACTTCAAAACCTACCCAAAGTTCCTACAGCCAACAAACAAACAACAAAATAGGAATTGCCTGGATCAGAGCAGTCATCTGCCTCAGGCCTAATCCAAAGCCCTTTGAAGTCAGTAAAAAGACTGTCTGACTTCAAAGGGCTCTGGCTCAAGCAGGGCCGGCTCGAGGCACCAGCCCAGCAAGCAGGTGGTTGGGGCGGCCAAGGGGAAGGGGCGGCACATCGGGCTGTTTAGCTGCAATTTGGCGGCGGGTCCCTCTCGGAGGGAAGCACCTGTTGCCGAATTCCCGCCGAAGAAGAAAGCGGCATGGTGGAGCTGCCGCCGATCACAATTGCGATCACGGCTTTTTTTTTTTTTTTTTTTCCGCTGCTTGGGGCAGCAAAAACCCTGGAGCCGGTCCTGGGCTCAAGCCCTAAGTCTATATCTTGTCTCTGACAGTGGCCAGTATCACATACTTCAGAAGCTATAGCATTTATGCTAGGTTCTAGGGCCTCTGCTATGCAGAAGGTCAGACTTGATGACTATAATGGTTCTTTCTGGCCTTTAATCTATGACTCCCTATAGCAAACAACTATGGAATAAGTTGAGGGGAGTTTCTTCTCCACTCCAGGCAGTTAGTGAGTGGTTTATGCCCTGTAGCATGAGGGTTTATACCTGTCATCTTTGTCCTCTCTGACACCTGTGGCTGTTCTTCAAAGCCACCGAGCTGGCTCATGGGCTGGCAGACTGCTGTAACGGAAATCTTTCATTATTAAAGTTAAACTGTTTCCCCCCCTTCCTTTTTCCCCTGCTCCCACTGTCCCCCTTTGTCTCATTTCCCCATCCACCACTTCCCTCCATTCAACTCAATCTTGGCCCTAGAATATAGCTTTGCTTATGTGGTGTTTCAAAACTAAAATGCATAGCCCAGGATTCCAACAATATAAACAAATATACTGTAGTTAGAAGACAAGAGCCTTACAGGCCTCTAGAAAAAGGGAACATGGGCTAAAGTTCCCTTATCATTAGCCATCTTCCCCTTGGAACAGTATCCAGTTCTTTCTGTATTGCATGCATTTCAGTCTTTGTAATTACATGTTTAGCAGTTAAAACAAGATGTAACATGAAAGAGAGAGTCTGATGAATGGTTCCATAGGAAATGGAGAAATGGATGTTGAGGCAACAAAACTAATACCAAGATACAGAGCAATACCAAGAAAGCTCCATCATTCCATGTTATACCTTTGTGAGGGTGGGTGGGAAGAATCCTAATTTGGGAACATAGTGAATCTGTCCCTGCCTCTTTTCTGATTTCAAGTAAACTGAGTGGTTCCTCCAGGTTAAAATGTGATAATAGATTTAGAGTTCTGATTACTACCTAGGTAATAAGCAAAAACACACAAGTGCTGAGGATAGTAAACTCTCATCAATTTTTCTTTTTCTCTAGTTATTGGATATAATCCTGTTTGCTAAGTACATAGTTTTTATATTTCAGGAGTTAAGAATCTGCAGTGGGTAATGAGATGTATCCTTGTACTGGGAATTGTACAAGAAGTCTTCATGTGAAACATACCCCTAATTAAAGAAAAAGCTAAGAGATGTTTTCCTGTGACTGTTTTGAACTTTTCACTCCTTTCCTCCAGGTAAATTATATGGCTATGGAGAAACAAAATTGTTCAGGATCTTATTAGACTATAATATGTTGGTTGTAGTGTTGTAGCTGTGTTGGGCCCAGGATATCAGAGACAAGGTGGGTGAGGTAATATCTTTTATTGGACCAACTTCTGTTTGTGAAAGAGACAAGCTTTCAAGCTACACAGAGCTCTTCTTCAGGTAGCTTGAAAGCTTGTCACTTTCACCAATAAAAGCTGGTCCAGTGAAAGATATTACTTCACCAACCTTGTCTTTCTATTTTTCCAAAGTTATTACTGTGTTAGTAGTAATTGAAGTAAGGCTATTAATACAAGAAATCACAGATTACATAGATAATTAAGTGGTACAAGAAAACCCTGCTTTCCCCTAGGAGTCATTAAAACCCCTACCATGCACAACACAAGAATTCAGTCTTTATGAATAACAGGTTTGTCTTTTAATGTTCCATGGGTATTATTCTAACATGGATACCTATCTTCCATGCTTGGTGTGTTCTGAAGATTACAAAAATACAGGGGAGAGATTTCTACTGTGTGTAGATGATAGGATCCTTTCAGCTACTGGAGGCTAAAAGACCCTGTACAGAGAAAAGCTTATGGGTATTGTCAGGCTCAGACTGGTTTCAGGAAAAAAAACTGTACAGTAGGCATAGAAGAACTACCTTCAGCATTAGTGTTCTGCCTTCACAACTGTGGAATACTGGTATTGAAACAATTGTTTCCTTTTCCCCTCATACTGATGAGTCCTGCTAATCTGTGCACTCAGCTGAGTTGAGAGTTTTCTTGGAGCACCACAATGCCAAATAATCTACTGTAATGATAAGAATGGTCACCTAGAAGAAGACCCTGTGCAGTGCCAAGGGTGTACAGGACTGGGTACATAGTGAGTAAAAGCTTGATCTTACATTACTATCAATTGGGCTTTTGCTATCAACTTCACTGGGAGCCCTAAATGCTAGCCATTCAAAGCTGTCAAAGGTGAGAGCAACTTCTACATAAACAGTCACAGTTTTGGAAAACAGTTGCAATTTTCCCCCTGCTCATTTCTCCCAGTTATTCTCATTTATGCTAAAGCCCTTATTTGCCACTTTGCCAGTGTAAAGGGGCCTTGAAGTGGGTTAAATTATATTTCCCATATATTTAAATATATTCTAGTTGTGATGTACCAAAAAATCTCATTGAATTGTTTCCTAAATTATGTGTTGATATTACCGTACAGAGAAGGTAGTGGCAAGTTTATCTAATGGCAAGCAGATTGCACAGATAGAGGGGAGAGCGAGTTAGAGTATTTAGATGAATATAATACATGGATACAGGCAAAACTGAGAATTATGCATTCAAGACACAGTTTTAAAATAATTTAACTTTATTTTTGCATTTGAAAAACTGCATATAAACATAGCCTTATTTTTGACATCAGAATTTGCCATTCTTTTTATCATGCAGGACCCCAATGGCCCTTGATATAATTAGAAAATTTCTTCATGCTATAATTGTGTAAACATACTTCAAAAACTATTTACATTTTATGCATCTCACTTTCACTAGCAGTAGTGCCAGTTGCAAAAGGTATGTATTCTGCATATATAGCTTTCTCTTTGGCATTCATGTTTGATTTAGATGTACAATAAAACGCTTTCATGGTTTAAGAAACTCCCCAAAGGCAGTTTTAATAAATCTCCTTTCTCCTTTGTAAAGGAGGCCTCTGTATCAAAGCTTCCATCTAAATGCTTCAGCGTTCTGCAATTATTAGAAAATTCCACTCTGTTTACTAGATCATCTTCCTTTAGCACAAACACATGCTTTGCTTTCCCCCAATGAATTGTAGTAGAAAGGGGAAAAATTGATGATTGTAACAAGCAAAGTTGAGTGTAAACAAAAAAAGTCAGACTCACTAAATATCTGGTACATCATTCTTAGTACAATGCAAGATTACTTACAGTATAATAAATTCTTATTACAATTAAACCACCATAAATCCAGCAGCAGAAGCTTAGGTACTAAAAATTGGATTCATGCTAGTCTAGTCTTGATTTCTCATTTTCTAAAAGAAAACCCTCAAACCATCCCTTTATATCATGACACCATCCATTTTAAAAATTAGCAGACTACTAAAACAAACAGACTTCAGCTGCTTGGGTCATGTTATATTTGACTCACATTTCTGATACGCTGTAAACTAGGATGGGGAAAAAGATTGCATGTTTTGCAAGGTAGTTGCCATGTACCCTTCTGGGAGGAGCAGCTTTCTTGTATTCAAAAAATATAATAGCCTACCAACTACCATCATAGATACTTTTTGCTGTTTGCAATACATTTTCATGTGTGCTATTAAAATTAAATTCTGATTGAGCGTGAAAACCATATGTGTAAAAATCATGATTCTAGACACACTGTGATAAAGAAATAAGGTCTCTAACTGTTAAAGAACATATGTTTTCTCTACATTGAGGATCTACTACATAGGAACACTATTCTCAGTAGATAAGTTGAATATTAAGTAATGCATTCCATAGTCGGTGTTGCACAGTCACAGAATAAAAGCTGTGCTCGTGTTTTATTTAAATATGAACTATACAGTGAGGAATCAGTGCATTATTCTGGTTTTCAGTTATGGTAATTATGCAGGCTAGCTTTTGTACGAGGAAGCATTGTTTCCGCAAACACAAACCTTTTTCTAAACAAACAACTCCAACATGGAAGAAGACATTTCACATAGTAGCTGTTGCATCATCAACCCTGGCAAATTCAGTTCATAATGGCAACAGTACTTTCACGCTGGTCTCCAAATAACTGGGAGAAGAACTCAAAAGCCAAATGGATGTGGATAGGTATAAAGACATAAGCTGTGTACACCACCATAGCAAAAACAGTAATAAAAATAGTATGGAACATGGATTGCTCCCAGGGCTCCAACACATAGCAACAGGTGACCAGTAGGTATTGATAGTATAGCCAGTACAGATAATCCTTCGCACGCTTAATATCCATCTTCAGCTTTTAGTGGCTTTAGGAAACTTGACCTGTAACAAATAACAATGCATTATAGTTGAGATGGAGGATGAGTGGAATGTTGAAAGCCCTGGATAGAGAGGTGGAAAAAGCCTTGATGCTGTGAGTTACTATGACATACACAGCTGTGTGTGTTGTAATTGTTACACAAAATAGTAAAGTTCATCAAATAGAAATAAAGTATTATGTTATCACAAGTCTCTAATCTTCCTGGAGTCAGTACTAATAATAACCGGTTTTGGAGGAGGAGAAATTCCATTTGGAAAAAATAAAGTATCAGTTGGGCACTCAAAATTCTTAAATCCCTGATTTATGAATATTTTCTTATTCGATCCTATAAATGGAGTTAAAGGCTCCTCTGCTCTTGAATGCAAAGGCTCACATGGAAGTCAGAGGGAAGGCTTTGGCCCCAGTTCTGCATACTGGGAGAGTAGACTCATATGCTTCCGGAATAAGGATGAGATTTAAAAGAAAAGAGCTGCTCATTCCAAACTCCTTTGCCTTTTTCATTTAGTCCATTTCTTAAAAACAAACAAAACAACCCTGCAGAAAATCAAAACAGAACTTGAAAAATGTCTAATCTACCCAGATCCACAGGGTTAAATTAGCTCACCTTGTAAGATGTATTGTCAGCACACTTCCATAAAATCAAAGCACAAACTTTAGAAATGAGAGGAATGTTTGAGTAAAGTTTAGACAGCTAGGGAAAATTCTTTCCTCAGAGCTACCCAACAAGTACTAATTTTAGATATTCTGCATTCCTGCTTATATACAGAGACCAGAGTACCTGAGCAGATGGTTGCCAAGAGATGTGCTTTGCCCTTTGTTTGCGTTTCTAAGTGTGGTTTTGAACTCTGTTATGTTGATGCTTTCTTTAAATTCAGGATGACACAAAATCAGCCTACAGTGAGAATAGCGATTAAGTGATTATAAACAGCTGTTCTATATTTCACAGAAAATAGGTTTTGGTTTTTTTAAGTACCATGTGTAGAGACACATTCATTCACATAGATCTGTCCTTGGTTCAAGATTAGGGAAGTGGGGTGAACGACAGGCTTTAAGCCACCATTGTGATCTCCATTCTTTAATGGCAGCTTCCTGGCATAAGGTAGAGCAGCATCAGGGTATTGCCTGTTGCCTGTGACCCCCAAAGGGCTACACCAACAGGCATGGACTGCCCGGGCCTAGAGATGCTCTGAACTCACCCCATTTTCCCCACCACCTCCACTCCAGAAGCTGGGAGTTGAGGATGGTGTGATACTCTTATGTCAACATCCTCCAATGGCCAGTTAAGCCAGCTTTTAGGCTCTTTTATGCTTGCGTCCAGATGGGAAACTGCTACCAATTGCCCAGAGCTGGTCAAAATGCAACTTCTGTCCAATTGTTTTCTTTTAATATCTCTATAAATTAAAAGGTTAAAATTAAGATGAACCAAAACAAACAAGTTAGAACACAATATTCCATTTTGATTTCAAATTGTTTGTTTTTCCACTAAAAATTTAATTGAAATTAGTGTGTCCATAAAATGTTTGTTTTGACAAAACAGCATTTGCCGATGGAAAACTGTTCTGATCAGCTTTATAATTGAGTCATATGGACATCATTCATTCCAAGGGCCAGTCTGAAAGCTTAACTAAGAATGTCTGCTGGGAGACTCCTCAATTATCTCATAGAAGAGTATCAGGGTTGGAAGGGACCTCAGGAGGTCATCTAGTCCAACCCCCTGCTCAAAGCAAGACCAATCCCCAATTTTTGCCCCAATCCCTAAATGGCCCCCTCAAGGATTGAACTCACAACCCAGGGTTTAACAGGCCAACGTTCAAACCGCTGAGCTATCCCTCCCCCCCCCTCATATCAAGGCAATTAGAACTAGGAGCACTGAAGACTCTGTCTGAAGGGTGAGGAGTGGGAAAGTGGAATCTCCTTCTGAGCAGCCAGGGAGAGGCGTGCATATGTGCATACTAAAGATTGTCTTTTCAACCTGAAATTATCACACAGACTAGCAGAGGAGTAGAGAGGAGTTAAAAAGTCAAGACAAGCTATAAACATGATTTGACTTTAAAAAAAACTCATAATTTTGGGGCTGATCTCATGATTTTGGAGTGTCTGACTCATGGTTTCGGATCTTTGAAGATCAGCAGTACTGCATCTCCTCTACTTTCCTCTTCCATAATATTTTGGTGCATCTTCCCACTTTTATTTGTTTTACAGTTCCACGATGGCAATAATTCACCTAGCTACAAGGACAGAGTGCTGGACCTTCCCCCAGGATATGCAGACCGCTGAGTGGAATGGACTCCTGTGCAGGAGCTTGTGAGCCACTAGCATGATCTGGGATAGCTGCCGGTGAGCCTGGTGCCCGCCCCAGTGGGCGGGCCTGCGCGTGGTATAGCCACACCAGAGTTGCTGCAGGTGTGGGGTGCTGGCGCTTGGGAGCAGTGGCCCAACATGCTGCTGCTGTGGTTTCCAGTAGAGCCCTGCAGCTCCATGGATACAAATTTATTTTCTGGATATCCGCATCGCAGATATAAATTGTGTAGCCGTGCAGGGCTCTAGTCTAAGGGCACAAGGGATCATTAGATCATTTAGTCTGACTTCCTGTATATCACAAACCATTACACTTCATCCAACTATCCCTCTATTAAGCCCAATGCCTTCAGTTAGACCAAATTATTTCAGTCCTTTGGAGACTGAACTGTGTACTACAGGCAGATAACAGGAGACTGAGATGCCACCAATGCATGAGGTCCCTGCAATGACGGGAATTGATTAGGTGAGATGTACCCAGCTGATCCTAGCAAGTGAACCAAACCCTGTGCTGCAGAAGAAGCCAACACCTGCCCCAGCTCCTGGCCAATCTGACCTGGGGAAAATGCCTTCCTGACCTGAAATCTGGCTATCAGTATGACCATAAGCATGTGAACAAGATACCCCCACCAGGCATCCTTTCTAGAGGATTCTCTGTGCCACATCAGAGCAGTGGTCCAGGCTGTTCTGTGTCCTGTCTCCAGCTGTAACTAGATGAAGGCAACCCCTCCTACCACTCTGCCCAAAATGCATCTAACCAATTGTGCAGTGGGGAAAAAATCCTTCCTGACTCCAGTGGGTGTCCAGCCGTTGAGAGGTCTTCTTGATGGATCCCTCAGAGGAAGAGATCAGACGGATCCTGCTCTTTGTAGAGGAATGATCCGATCTCTAAGCTGTTAACAATGTGTTCCACTGAACTAGAAAAAGCCGAAAAGCTTTTAAGAATTCTCCCAAGTCTGACAGACCTACATTCTAGTGTATTGGTATTAGGCCAGGCCCAGAGCTGCCCCGTCAGCATTAGAATATCTGCCAGGAATAATTTTTAGTGAGAAAGGTCAAGTCTGAAGTAATAAAATAACATAGATCTTTTCAGTGGTAGCTCTCACAATGCCTTACAAATGAGGGTATCATTATTCCCAGTTTACCTCTCTATGCTTCAGTGTCACCATTTGCAAAGTGACTTTCCCATAGTCACCAGGAAGTCAATGGTGTAGATAAATCTCTAATCATTTTCATATGACTTTACATTGTGCCTCTTCATATAACCTTGTGGGTCACGTGTGACCTCTGTTTTCATGGGACTTTGTATCAAAGCCTCATTTAGAAACTTTGCATTGCCCTTGGTATAATATTATAGCCCCTAAGGATAGAATAAGATAGAAGGAACATTTCTTTTTGCTAGCTGTAGAACAAGAGCTCTTCCCCCCCCCCCAATCAATTGCCCTGTTGAATGAATGAGGTGTGAATGAGGAAGGCATGGAAGGCAGCACCTCCAGACAGCCTCAACTGTTGGAGAGGGGCTGGGAGCCAGACCCAAGGACAATAAAACGTGTCAAGTGGGCTCATTAAAGACAAGCAGACATACCGAGGGCCTCGGGGGTTAGAAGCCAGCACCTTCTTTTGGAAACACCCTCTTTGCAGCATTGGGACAACACTCAAAAGAAAGCAGCACAAAGGACCAATGGACACAGACACAGAGTTTGAATCTGGTATAGATTTGCATAAGAGGAAAGCTGCTATAAAAGTGAGGTGTCTTGCAGAGGACCTCGGGTCTCGTCTTGTCAACATGGGAGCATCGATCCGGATTGGCAGAAGCCCGGCTCCACCCCCTCCCCCATCTAACTCACCTGTCCAGTGAAGTTAAGGGGAGCAACTAATTGGTAACAAGAAGACGGAGTGTGTTTGTGTGTGTGTGTGAGTGTAAGTGTAATATATTATATGCATATGATACAGTTTAAAGAACACATGTATTACCAATAAATGTGGCGTTTTGTCTTATTCCCCCTGAAAAGATCCTGTGCAGTACTTTAAGTACAACAATGGCAGATGTCAAGAATAGAGCAGAATAGGTAAGATGGATGCAGATAAGGTATTTGAATGGGACTGAGGAGACCTGAGTTCAGTTTTCAGCTCAGTCACAGACTTCCTGTGTAAAATCTAACAAATCCCTTACTCTGCTCCGGGGTGGGCAAACTTTTTGGCATGAGGGTCACATCTGGGTATGGAAATTGTATGGTGGGCCATGAATGCTCACAAAATTGAGGTTGGGGTGCAGGAGGGGGCTCTGGCTGGGGCTGAGGGCTCTGGGGTAGGGCTGGGGATGAGGGGTTTGGGGTGCAGGAGGGTGATCTGGGCTGGGATCGAGGGGTTTGGAGGGCAGGAGGGGAACTGGGGCTGGGGCAGGAGGTTGGGGTGCAGGCTCTGGGCAGTGCTTACCTCAAGTAGCTCCTGGAAGCAGTGGCATGTCCCCCCTCCAGCTCCTACGCAGAGGTGTGGCCAGGTAGCTCTGTGCGCTGCCCTGTCTGCAGGCGCTGCCCTGCAACTTCCATTGGCCACAGTTCCCAGCCAATGGGAGCTGTGGGGGTGGCACTTGGGGTGGGGGCAGTGTGCAGAGCCCCTTGGCTGCTCCTACGCATAGGAGCCAGAGGGGGGACATGCCGCTGTTTCCGGGAGCCACAGCACGCATGGAGCGCCTCCCGACCCCATTCCCCAGCTGGAGTGTGGGGCAAGCCTCAGACCCCACTCCCCAGCAGGATCTCGAGGGCCAGATAAAATCAGCTGGTGGGCCCGATGTGGCCCACAGGCCATAGTTTGCTGACCGCTGCTCTCTGTACCTCACCTCATAGGGTTGCTGTGAGGACAAATTCACTAGTGATCATGAGTTGCTCAGACACTACAGTAAAGAGCACAATATCCAAGTTCCTAAATAGACAGAACTCAGGTCCACTGACTCACTACAGTGCTCTGAACACTGGGCTATGCTGTCTCTAAATAAAATATAAAGGTTCATCTAAATAAAGACAGACTAATTTTTAAAGTCTCTGTTCCTGCCACTGACACACTTCCACATTTAATATACTGACACATTCATTTTGAGTGGGGTTTTTGGAAACATACCAAATGGAAAGAGCATCTCAGGGTAATGGAATTTGATATAAATTATAAAAAAACCCATGTAGATGGCAAGAACCAAAGCCATCTTAAACCAACTGATCCATGAACAAGACGCAAGAAAATCCAGTGTTCTCCTGGCACAGATGCCTTTTACTAAGACCCATTTACATTAACTCAGAGCTGGCTTTAAGCACAAACACTACTTCAAGTCTCAAGGCTTCTGGAGGTGCCAGGCAGACTTACAACTCATGAGCCAGCCAGATTACTTCATAACGGCTGGACTAGATACGGAAATAAATAAAGAATAAATCCTCTGGATGTTTGGAGCCCCTGCACATTTTTTAAAATTTGATTTTTTTTATTGTTTTATATAAAATATAAGCACATAATGAAACAAAACATAGAAATTCATGCACAACATGGAAATAGCCGTCCATCCCAGAGGCCATACTTGAATTCATATTTTTATAGCCTATTCAATTTCTTGTGTTGTGAAGTCCATAAACAACACTTGTTCTGAAATTAGGGTATTAAAAGGTAGGCCTTCAATTAAATTTATTAGTCATTCTGATTTATATAAAGGTTGATAGAATTGCTTTAAATGATTATAAATATTGGTTCAAGGATGGCACTCCTGTCTTCTTGTAACAAGAAAAAAGTATTAAGTCTTCTGGCAAGCAGTTTACCTGTATTATCTCTCCATTCATAATTTCTTTGTTTGACCCTCTTGAGTGTAAATTTGACTTGGCTGGATAAGCATTCATTATATTTATATTTGGCATTGATTAGAGAACGTTGAAGGTTTTCATTACAGGTCTGTCGCATCTTACGCGCATTTAATATGCGCGATTTCAACTATACGCGGTTGGCAAAAAATAAAATAAAAACAACAGTTTTAATACTATACCTGTAGTGCGGGCGATTTCACTCGCCATTGAACTCAATGGGGTTTTGGCTATATGCGGTTTTCGCTTTACGCGCTAACTGCGGAACGGAACCCCCGCGTAAAATGAGACAGACCTGTATTTGGGTCAGTCTTGTGTGTTCTCTGCAACACATCCATTTCCTTGTCCAGAGAATCTAGTAACTTGAGTCTCTCTTTCTTCTTTTGGGAGGCATACTTTATGTATTCATGCCTTACAGGAGCTTCCCAAAAGATGGTAACTGCATGCTTATTTCCTTATATGAAGGCAGAGATGGTTGAATCAATTGCAGAACACAATTTTGTCTTTTAGTAGCACAGTGCTCAGCTTCCACCCAGAAGATTTTAATGAAGTGTAACCGGTGTCATTGGTAAGTATAATTGGAGCATGATCTCAAAGTAATATATGATCAACAGTTGCTTCTAGTCATGCTGGAATCAGTTCTAAAGATATAAGAAAAAATTCAGTTCTGTAGTAAGATAAATGTACTGTAGAGAAATAAGTACAGTCATACTCTTTGGGGTGTCCCAGTCTCCATATATATGTTAAATCAAGTTAATTCATTAACAGTTAGGGTTGGCCTACTGTGCTTTGAAAGTTGGGTTTCATGCAATTGGATTTGTCCTGATGTCTATCTAGCACAGCATTCCAATCTCCTCCCAGTATTACAGGAATGCCTTTTATTAGAAAAGGGTCTTGCAAAATCTTGTGGAACCTGCTAAATCCATAGTGAAGGTGGATTGATACATGATGCTGTATCTGGCACTGGTCCCCTCAGGATTTGCTTCATGCCATTGAACGCAGCCCTCTTTTTGTTAAGCTCAGATGAGATGTCAGGAAAAAAAGAGAAATTTTGTGTCTACGTAAGGGTTTTGGCTTCTGGCAGTATCCATTAACATTACTTTATCATTGAATTTCCGCAGCTCGAAGATTATGGATCTGGGCTTATCAGACTCCTGCCTTGTAGTACCAGACATTCAGTGAGCCCTTTCAATATCTAATGGGGGCAGCTGGGAGTCCAATTTAAGTATGTCAGGGAGCAGCCTCTGAAGAAAGTAATATCCTTCTTTAGACCCTCAGTAATGCCCAAGATGTGAAGGTTGTTTCTTTGAGATCTGTTTTCTTACTGTAAGATTAAGGAAACAGTTTTTTCTTTAATTTCACTGTTTTCAATGGCAGTCTTGTGTAGCTCATTTTCCAACTAAGCCATTTCAGCTTTTACATCACATAGCTCTTTAGAGATTGAATCCAGTCTTTCTGTGAGGAATTCTTTCAGTGCTGCGATATCCTGGCCTAGGTTCTGCTGTGGCCTTGCGGTCTCCCCCTTCAGCTAATTAGGTCTTTTGTTGGCCCTCATTTTTTTCATTGGAATCCATATTCAACAATTTGAAGTTTATCCAGGGAATTAATTTAAACTTTTATGACAGGAGCTTACTGCCTAGGAAAGTAATTATTAGAGATGAGTAGTTGATATGTGGGGAGTGAGGAGGTCCGGGACTAAGCAGCCATCTTCCTCATAGGTACCAGGTGACCCTCCCCTGCACATTTTAAGGGTCCTGCATTAGCTCGTCTGGTCTCAGCATCCCAGTCTCAATGGATCATTATACAAATATCACCCAATAACAAAAACTGATCTGGAATTTTACATCTTTTAAAAACGGCAGAAATGTCCTAATTAAAAGTTTCTTCCTTCCTTCTACTGCTCTATGTGCATACACATCCCCACTTCTTGCTTACAGCCAAAGCACCAAGATACTATGCAAAATACTGTTCTTGCTGCATTTCCAACCCCTAGAATCCCTCTTTTTCAGCAACATTTTCTCTGCAGTTTCTCCTAGTTGGGAGGAAATGAGAAGATGGTTTCTCAGCATTGGTTTATTTTGCTGCTGGACTACTTAAGATTTTGTTTTTAAGTATCAGTCAGCTAACCAAAGTTATTTCCTATTTAAAGATCATGGAAGAGTTAAAACCAGCTATGAATAAAATGAATGGAATTCAGTCTAAAAAACACTAGAAATCACTGGCAAACTCAGTCCCTCCTTCTGGAGCAGGATGAAAGGAGAAACCTGAAAAGCAGCTCAGCTTTCTTGGATCTAAATCACAACCTGATTTTCCTGCCCATTGACACACCTCTGATTAGATCAGTCTACAGAGAGAGTTTCAGTGCTTGTTGACACTGGGCTCATTTCTCTTTAAAAACTCTACTGTGTCATTGTCACTTAATCCTGCTCTGAACGGGGTTAGACAACATGGTGTTTAAGGTACTGGTGGGCACCTGGAGCCTTGTTCAGGCTCTAGGACTCAGACTGGTGGCTGCACTGTTGATCGCGTTGGTGGAAAATTCTTGGTCCAAAAAAAAAAAAATTCCTTATGGTGTAGCCAGTCTACACTAGACTCTGAAATATGTTTGAAAAGCGTGTTTTAATTTAGTTAAAACGTTGTTCTAGCTAAACCAGTTTGGGTGGCTAGCATAGATAGAGGAAAAGGAATTTAGAATAGGAAAAACACTAGGGTTATAAACACCCACTGGGTTTGTAACACATCTGGACGCTGAGTCTCCTCTGCTGGTTCACATTTTGTGTGTTCCTTTACATTTGAGCAAAGAATGCATACAATGCTATCAGATCAGGATGACAGTGTCTTTATATGGTGGTAAAACCAGGTAGTGGAGAATCAGGAATCTCATGTCCACGCTCAGATACCTGAAATAGAGCACAAGCATTGCTAGTGCCATAGCAGGGTTTAGATCTTGCTCCTAGGATTCAATTGATTTCTGTGGGAGTAGGATCAGCTGCAACTGGTCCTTTTGGAAAACCTTCGCATTTACATTGAGGTTTTTGGGAAATCTTCCCGCTATTGTAGTTCCATCAGTCATGCTATGGATTTAATTTGGGCATAGGCTTGTACTGGCCCTCTGTACAGGGATGAATTTCACTACCTGTCAATAATTTTTTTTAAAAAACTATGCAAATTACTTATCTTTCACTTTTAATAATTTAGCTATTTCTAATTTTATTGCAGTAAATGGATTTGTTTCTCACTGTTAAGTGATTGCATCCCAGTCCTATTCATTGCACTCCTTCCATCTCAAATACTGAGTACCAAACTCTGTCTACTTGTATTGGCACTAGTGTAAAATGTCTGGAGCAAGTCCATTGACTTCAATAGATTTACACTTCTATAAATGCAACCTGAATGAGGCAGGGATAAATAGTCCTAATGCGTCATTCATTTTACCAATGTGCTTTGCCTACAAGGCACCTTTTTAAATGTTTAAGCCCACTGAGGGTTTACACAGGTAAGTTATTGCAGAATAAGATAGGTGGGAGTTTGAGTGCCTTTTTCCAGTTTAGCTTAATCCACTTTGTGAATTAAGCTAATTCAGCAAAAGACACTTTCATTCCAAACTAAAAGTGTTCACATGAGAAACTATTCCACAATAGCTGTTATGGAACAGCTTTGACTGGAATAGCTATTGCAGTCAATTTCCTAGTGTGGGCAAACTCTTGGTGTTTGTTTTCTGCGTCAACAACATCCAGAGCTCTATGTACACCTGGTCCTATATTACTGTATATTAATCTAGAGAAACTGAAATTGTATACATGTATCATTTTAAGTTCATTTGGTACACGGAACACCATTAGAAAGGAAGTTTAGTTTTAATGCAATAATTCCTGTATATGTTTCAGGCATTTTGTATGTAGGAGGTGAAGCTAAGGCTGCATCTAAACTAGATTTTTGGAAATTTGCCACCATTGTAGCTTCAGCAGTGCGTACCACTTAGTTGCTTCATTCAAGCTTACCACTCTGGTAAGGTACTGGTGTTTTAACCACAATGCTGTCCAACTATGCTCAGCGGTAAGAATGCCAGTGGCCAACGAAGCCTGTTTACACTAGCACTCTCACAGTTGTGGGAGCTTTTTTTTTTTTTTAAACTAAGAAAAATGCAAATGTACAGAAGGTCTAAGAGCCCAATCCAACTCCTACTGCCTTCAGTGGGAGTTTGATAAGGCCCCAGTTACTTAACACTAAATTGTGGCATTTATTTCACTATTCACATTTACCAGGGGGAATGCTATTGCTATGTCACAGAGACTTAGTATAGGTCTTTCAACAGACAAAGCTAAATAGTCATGTTCAGGCTCCCATTTTAAATAGCACCCAACCCCTGGTTTTGGGCTGAAATTTTCCATGCTTGGTTATAACCCAAAGGTGAATTTTTTTTGTTTAGCCATTTGAGTTACAGAAGAGTGCAACAACATAACATCAAACAGTGCAGCTAGATTTTTGTAATCCAGAACCACTACAGGAGTAGCAGAGCAGTTAATCTACACTGCACCCCTCAAAATCCACACAGAATTTCCTTCTGTCCGGCCCCGCAAACACACCCAGACCTTAGCTGACTGCTACTTTGGCAGCTTTTAAATAGTTTCTCAACTGCCATTAGAGGTGCCTGGCCCTGGGCATGTGACTCCCATAACTCATAGGAGTTGCATGATAACTGTAATTATAACTGGTAGATTCTTGCCAGATTGAGAATGTATTTCTACATGGGTTGCAGTGTGTTGACAATGACAGTCCCTAAACTACTATTTACTCCTGCATTGAAGTCATAAAGCATGCAAAGCCAGTATGACGACTATTCAGAATACCGTTTCCACTGATCTAGGAAGAAATTTAGATTAGAGAAAGCAAATTTTAGATTGCTCAACAGATGTTCTATTCACAATTACACCTGTCAACGCTCCAAGAACGTGGAGCTGATCTATAGCTTCCAATGGAATCTGGTCTGAGGAGGGGATATCAACTCCTCAAAGCATAGCCAAGTCCAAAACATAGGAAATATTTCAATTTTTTTTTAACTAGGAACACTCAAACAAGCTTCAGGGAAATCAAAGATTGTCAATATTCACATTGAAGACTAACTTACTGTAGCACTCTTGGTTTTGTCCTTCTTTCCCTATTCTCCTTTTTGCCATCTAAAAGAATATGAAGCCTCTCCCATCTATTCCATTGTAATGTGCTTATCACAGTAGTATCTAGACCTCTTTTCTTCAGTCTATGTATCACTAGAATATGTTTGCAGTACAAATATATTCTTTCAATATTTGCTATTTTCCTCCCTCTAAAGAGTTCTATTTTTTTTGGTGCACAATTTGTTGTTTCTTCCTCTATTTGACTTCAGTTCATTTGTACATATCCTCTGTCTCCCAACCCTCCCAGCCACCATCATCATTCTGCATTCACTCCCTCTCTTAGGTTGTGAGCTGGACAATATAACTTGATTAGCTTCCAGATGTAGGTGATGAGTGTTTCAAAGCCATTTAAACACAGGTGAGTTGTTACCCCCCACCTCCAATGATTGCATTTTAGTGGTGGCCACCCCCCACAAATGGTTGCATTTTATTGGTGGCTAGGTGGAATACTACATGGGTCAAATCCAGAGATCATTGCCAGTGAGTTCGATGGGGTCACCATTTCACCCCGATTTTTATTGTGTGTGCAACTCTATAGAGTTTTGAGTAGAGATGGGCCAAAACCAAACCCTAAACTTCGTAGGTGATAAGAATCCAGAACTGGGTTTAAATTGGAAATACTAAAAAGTTCAAGGGATCTTTAAGGAGGGGCACTATTAGATGTTTTTAACTGACATTGCTCCAGATCTTTTTTTGGTCTTGTTAAGAAATTTCAAGCTCACTCAGGAGCCTTCCAGTAATCCATGGTTCTAGAATCTAGGCTGGAAACATTGAGAGAACTTCAAAACACAGCACCTGCAGAAGGTCACAAAAATAGAGAGTGGGGGGGTATAAACAAAGTTAATCAAGATTTTATGAACCTCTAAAGAGCTTTCAGATTAGCTCTTATTTTATTGAAACTGATTTGCTCAACTCTAAGCCATTTTGATATGGGCTGATGGTATTAACCGGGTTTTGTGTATAGGTAGACTTGGCCAAATTTGATTTTTTTAAATAATTTGTTTATTTTTAAGGTTTATTTTTTATCAATATAAATTTTATAGGTATGAAAAATGATTGGTTTTAAGTTTATTTTTATTGATTTAAATTTTCATAAGGTGGGGTAGTCAGACAATTATTTAATGGGCGTAGAGGTTGAGATTCAGAAAGTTTTTTTTATAACCATGAAAATACAAATTTTCAACATCACATGTCAAAATATACAAAGTAAATATCCTTAAATCAAACTCTGGATTCTTAAGCAGCATTTTCTTTACTTTGCCCATCTGTAAATTTCAATTATTATCAATGGAAATTTTGTTTGTGTGTTTAAGCTGAAATTGATGTTTATTGACATTTACTGATAAAAATCTAATCCTACCAAGCCTACATATAGGTTATATGTAATCTGACAAGTTGAATGTTGTCTTAGTTCTATTAATGATATCAAGTGGAAGACGTTAGCATTTGTTGTACAAATATAGGTCCTTTCTGCACTAATAAAATGAAGCTGAGACCTGCTGGTAATGGCTTACGCTAGTCATTGGGTCACAATAGAAAAAAATATGGAGATAGTTATGGTAAAAGTGGAAGTAAAAAGGAGCCTGCATCTTTCAGATTGACATTTATTACCCATGCAGGTTCCGGGAAACAGCCCTATCATCAGAGATTCACCCTTTCAAACTGGTACTTCTAAGAATGGCAGGCTACAGCCAATAGCTGCACAGAAATAACAGTCTAATTTGACCAATCTGACTTTGAAAAAAGCAAACACACCCCTGACTTGTGGAAGGCATTGGAACCAGAGGACACTGTGAGCACTCTTGTTCACTCATAGGATGAGGGAGCAGAGAAGAGCAGTGTATCTGTTTGGGTGGGATGAGAGGGTTGTCTGTGGATGAGACATGGTGTTGTCACAGTGCCAGTTCCTGAGAGGTGGAAGAAGCGTGTGGGTTGTCCTCTGGAGAAGCTAGGGTAGGTAGAACTACTAGTGGATAGGGAGGAGACGCTCCTTATAATGAGCTTCTGACATCTTACTTCAAGGGGGTCACAAAAGAAAATACACTTGTGATCCGGACTTGGGGATAGGGAAGCTGATGCTCCTACTAAGAGAACCCATAGGGACTATTAGGGATGGTGTAGATTCCCACTGTGGTTTGAACTGCTCCACACGGGAAAGCAGCAGCAGCACAAAATATGGTACTTGCTAAATAGGGGGAAAGGACATAATTGTGGTGGGGTTATTTTTCCTTTGCAATGCATGCAGTTACCCAACATCTCTGCCCGCCAGCTGTTCAGCTCAGTCTTCACTCCCATCTTCACCCCCCCCAGTGGGTGGGTTCTACAGTTGTGCTGCACCACTGCAGGCACAACAAGCAGCATGAGGTAAAGATTCAGAGAACACAGGGTTAGCAGTACCATAGCTTCATGCGATGGAGTGTTTCTCATCAGATAATAAGAGCATTTTAACTTCTGGATGTCAATTCATCAAATAGTACCAGAGGCAGGTGTGTGCTTCACTGCCTGGCCATGCTCCTGGCACACAGATGGTTAACCAAGTAAGTCCCCACCCCTGAATTATCGCCTCTCTAGGGATCCCTCTACCACTGTTCCCATTGGTGATGGGTGTACCCTACTCCTACCTCCTTGTACTGATGTTGATCTTTTCCCTGGCTCCTTCTCTGCCAAAACCTTCCTCCTTCCCCTTCCACAATGGCCATGGAAGCACTTCTGGCATGAATGCTCACAAACATATGTATTCACACTAGTACTCATGGTACTTGTGTGCAGAAGATATTCATATAAATAAACAAAATAAATAAAATCACATACTGAATGTTTGCAAATACATGGACAAAAAACATCATGAATGGCAGCCAAATGAAGCAGTTGGGCTTATTCCCAAGAATACTTGAATACTTTTTTTTTTTTCCTCTCCTCACCCATCTCTACCTTAAAGCAGGTAAGTATTATTTTACAGGTGGAGAAAGAACAGGATTAACAGTGATATGAGCCCAAAAAAGCTTGAAAGCTAAAAACTGGGAGTTGACACTTGTTGGGATGGTGCCAATTTGGTGTGGCCATGCTGAATGAATGGCGTGAGCATAACCTGACATGACTTAAACATGGCTGAAGAACTGCAGAGGCTCCTGGGAGCAAGGGACCCTTTAAGCAGAAGCAGATTTGATAAAGGACTGGCAAAGCCTGAGTGCGATCGATACAGAACCTATTGGTCGGCAAATATGGGCCCATGCAAAAGTAAATATCACATGTATAAAATTCCAGCATGGCGCACAGGTCGACCTCATTATAGTGACCCTACAGCAAGGACATCATGCAGAGAGCCAGAGTGAATGATTGATGAGTGAGTAAGCATGGAGTGGTCTTTGTTCGAAACCCCAGCCCTTTCCAAAATGCTAATTAGCTAAAAATAATAACCACACGCCCACTGGGAATGCTTTGGAGACGTGACTCTTTTGAGGAAAAAGAGTATAATAATCAAGCAAAGTAAATTACTGTTGAGAAAAGGAGAGAGGGGATTCCTTAATGGACACTTGAAGAAGATGCTAGACATAGTAGCCAAAACTCTGCTCCGTGGGCTCGAGTAGGACTGTGACCTTAGGGGTTTCCAGGCCTCACCTTGAGGTAATCTGAGACAGACCAGAGGGCTAAGGAGACTAGACCTGGAGGGAAGAAATAGAATTGGTAAAGCAGGAACTGTGTGAGGCTAGCATTGGGCCTGTTTGTGAAAGAGAGGCTCACTAAGAGGAATGTATAGCTCTTAATGTATAGTTCTTTAATGTCTAACACAGGAGTTATGTGCTTAATGTAATCCTTTACTGCTTGTGTAATTCCTTCTCAAATAAACTACAGTATATGCAAGTTAATTACTGTGGACCTTTTTCATTGGTAAGAAAGTACCACGGGGAGCCATTAAAGATCCCATTCAGGGGTAGTAGTCCCCTGGTGCCAACAACCCTCATCCTCCCTCCTCCGTTACTCCCTTCCCTTTGCTTGCCTGTTACACCCATTTTACAATTAAGATGCCAAATTCTTGGTGGGCAGATCCTCGTAACTGGTGTAAGTTGTATCAGCTCCATTAACTTCACTGGAGTCATGATAATTTACACTTGCTGAGGATCTGCCTCTGGGTTCTTTACTAAAGTCAGTACAGCACCTAGCATAATGAGACTCTGGTTAGGACCCCTGAATACTACCATAATACAAATAATAAGTAACAACTACACCGAAGTGGCACAAACAAAAGTGGCTTGTCCAAGGTCAAAGAGCTTAGAAATTCCTGGCTCCCAGTCCTGTGCTCCTGCTACAGTATTCCTCACTTCACTGTTTAAACCATACATCTTTTGGAAACATATACATCACACACACATCTTACAGAATGTTTTGAACTAGGTTCTGGTCTGATAATCTCACCCATTTTATTTGCTTTCTGGAGTCTATCACATAGTAAGTTGTTTTTTCTCATTCCCGACATGAGACCACCAGAGGTTGGAATAGAATGTGCCCTAGGACGGCTAATGATTTCCTCTTTTGCGTAGGCTGCTAAGATGTACCATACTTGTCCAGTTATTTGGAGAGAAAGGGAGAGGACAGTGAAGTAAACGTATAATGGAGGGAAAAGGAGCACAGATAATATATAGTTTGGAACTAGTTGTTTTTTTAGTTGAAATAATTTATATAGGTACTTATCTGTCCTCTCCCCCGCCTCATTGCCACAGTATTTGATCTCCTCACAAACATTAATAAATGTCTTATAAGAAACCTCCTCTGAGATAGTGCCATATTATCATCATCCCCATTTTACAGGTAGGGAAACTGAGGCAAAGAAACATTAATCCCAGATTTACAAAAGAGTTTGGTACTCAGCTCTGTTGCAGAAATAATTTTTCTGGGATCACAAGTTCTGGGAATTAAAACCTCCCAAATCCCAACACTTAATCCCCAAACTATCTTTCTTCCTTTAGTCCACAGTCCTGTATCAGTTGTAAGATCGTCAGACAAATGAACAACCCTTATAAGTAAAGCACAATTACTTACACCTCCTTTAGTATGGTTCATAGAAATATCGAGGAATTATCTTGAACTACTTATAGGCAAGGAGATTCTCTCTCCTTTAAGGAAAAATAAAGGAATATTGTAGAAAAATTAGTGTCCGTGCCATATAAGAACAAGCAAACTCTCACCTCTGCGTCTAGGCGTATTACACTAGCTCTGGATGAGTGATGCTCCAAGCTGCTGGGCTCCCTACTGCATGGAGAAGTGTGAAAACTGAGCTGGCTGCTGGGTTCTCCAACTTAGGTCTTTTTTCCTGCTCGGCCCCTTCGCACTGCTGCTAAAACCTCACCTAACAGCCAACCTGATTGCGGTGATTAATGACTGACAAAGAGAAACCACGAACCCAATGGGAGTAGCTCGCTGACAAGCCCAAAGCAGTGGCCTGGGGAGAGTCTAGCCCAGCCTCCGCCGCGGCAGTTATGCAACTTATCGGAAGAAGGTAGCCGAACAACTTGAGTCGCTTAGCTTAGCCCGCTCTGCGGCCACGGACCGGGGCGCCCGCGGAGCAGGCGGAGGCGTTGCAGTTACCCCAGTGCTGCGGCGAGCCGAGCCAAGCAGACAGAGAGACGGGGACCTGGGCGCGCCCCCGCCCCGGGCACCAGGCATGCAAACGAGGCGAGCCCCTGCAGCTCGGGAGCCCAGGCAGCGGACATGCCCGGCGCGCCGAGGCTGGTCTAGCGGCAGATCGCAGGGGCCCCTTGGCTGCTGTGTAGCAGCCCTCTGCAGGCTCCTGCAACAGCACAACGGAAACAAACGCAAGCGGCCGAGGCACTGCAGGCAGCTCCCTGGCCCCCAGCCTGTGAGGGAGCCCAAGGTTGCAGCGGCGGTCTGCTGTCCGGCTCAGCTCCAAGCCCTAGGCAGTGTCCGCCGGGAGCAGAGCAAGCCCCTTGCAGCCTCAGCGGGTGTTTGTGCTCGTGCAAACCTTTACCTGCTCGCGCACTTAGCAGCTGTATCTTTCGGCAGGAAGGGGAGAGCTGCAGCCTCTGGAAACCCGCTGTGGCCAGGGCGGCTGCAGGTGAGGGAGACCGGCGCAGGCTAGGGCTGCATTGGTTGCGCAAGCCGCCGGGGCAGCGTGCTCTGGGGAGGGATGGAGGCTGCTGCCGCCGCTTAGCCGGCTCACTACCTACCACAAGCGGGCATTGAGTGCCCCAGCCCAGGCGCGGGAAGGGTGTGTTCGCCCGGCCTCCGCCCACGCCAGCCCCGAGCTCTGGGCTGGGAAGCGCTAAGTCACAGGCGCACGGATGCTGATTTCCCTGCCCGGTGTGTTAGCCTCGGTATCAGCAGTGGGGTTTGGTTTGTTTCTACACTTCAGACCACTACAATTACTACACGACCCCAGCAGGGGGAACCGAAGCCGGGCAGAGCCCGCTGCTGGGGAGGGGGGAAGGAGCAGAGCCGGAGCCCAAGGGCTTCATTCCCCAGGCAGGGGGGCCTGTACCCTGGGACTTGCTGCCCAGGACTGGAGCCAAAGCCTGAGCCCCGCCGCACAGGGCTGAAGCCCGGGCTTCAGCTTTGGCCCCTGGGGGTGGTGAGACTTGGGCTTCGGCCCTGGACCCCAGCAAGTCTAAGGGCAGCCCTGGTGAGCCCATTAAAATGGGGTCATAACCCTCTTTGGGGTCCCGACCCACAGTTTGAGAACTGCCGCCCTGAAAGCACAGCACTATATGGGCGGCGGGGAGAGAAGAGGAACTCGGGGAACACATTTTGTGTGGAATTTCAAATAGAAAAATCCACTGAAATTAATCTCAGACCTGCATGAATTTTGCTACATCAGCTCTGCCACTCCCCCTCCCGTCTCCCCCTAGAAGATGTCACAGAATGCAGAGGGTATGATGGTAAAGGAATGGCATGGAAGCCAGCTATACTGGGTATACTAGTGCTAGGAGGGAGAGGCAAAAATGCCTGGTCAAAGGGGGTTCCCACATGGCAGAAACCTGCAGGATGTTCAGTGCATTTGTCCACCAGATCTCAACCCAGTGTGATTCTGAGGTCATGTCTGCCCTCTCTGCAGTACTGCTGTGCCCCATATGGCCAAAGGGAACACACAGGGCGGACCCCCAGAAGTTTGATTAGGAAAACCCCCTCTACACCTCTTACCGCAGTAGAACAGAGGAGGCTCCATGGCCCACAGTGACCTCTGTACAAGAAGAGATAACATGATTTTTTTTTTTTTAAATTAAGGCAAAGTTACTCAGCATAAGTATCACCAGCAATAAAGGCATAATGGATTAAAGTATATGGCCAATGCCAACAAAAACTGAAGTACAATCCTGAAGAGGAAATATCTTAAACTACCTCACTCCATGCTTAGAGCTTTCCTTGACCTAATTCATTATTAAGTTTCCAAATTAATTTAAGAAGTGGAATAATAGTGTTAAATGCATGGTATTTTCTGAGTGCCATCAGTGGGCTCATCATTAATACCAGAGAACTCAGTTAGACCCCTCACCCTACATACATGTTTGGTTGAGAACAATAATTTACCTACTAGTAATCTTAGTGCTCATTCCAATAGTCAACAATATACTAAACCCAAGCATTATTGGGTGTATTAACCTTTATGCAACCCTGACCTGGGTCATGTGACTGGGGTCAGGAAATAAGTCAGTTTCTTACAAGAATTCCTGTGCATTGTATTTTTATTAAGTTGTTGAGGTCAACAGATTAGGTCCATTCTTTATGATATGATATGTGGTTGGTACAGCTGTGCAAAAGTTCTGTAACAAAATCTGGGGCCAGATGAATTTTTTTTGTTAATAAATCTAAAAACAGCCAGGTTTTGAAACTTCAGTTATCTAGGACAATATCTAGGAAAGCCCCTGGCGGGCCGGGCCAGTTTGTTTACCTGCCGCGAGGGACAGGACGTACTGGCTGCCGCTTCCAGCAGCTCCCATTGGCCAGGAGCAGCGAACTGCGGCCAGTGGGAGCTGCAATCGGCCGAATCTGCAGACGCGGCAGGTAAACAAAATGGCCTGGCCCGCCAGGAGCTTTCCCTGCACAAGTGGCGGAACAAGTTTGGGAACCACTGATCTAGGATGAGTTTTGAGTGAACCCGAGCAAATGTTTGCCTGTGAATGGAAACCAACTAACTCTTGAAAGTTTGGGCTGACTTTTCATTTTCATTTTTACTTAGACCAAGGGGGATGTATGCAAATTAACCTTCTGGAACATGGGGATCTCTAGTTGTAGTTTTGGAGAGAGGATGAGCTGCGTGGGGTTTAATTTCTTTGTCAATGTATCATTACAAAACAAGCTACGAATATATAATTATCAACATGAATAATGAATATAATTAGAGAGATTTGCAATGAAGATTTGTGTCAAGTGGGATATCCGTTAACATCAGCTCAATCCTACATTATAGTTGTGTAAGGTTTTTAAAGTGTACCTGTTTAACCCAGGCTACACTTTATTTCCCCAGTGCCTGCAGCAGAAATGATCCATGTGAGACAGCTACCTAATGTCACCTGCCCTCTGGATATTTGGTGGTAACACAAATGATGCAGAAATACTTGCCTGTATATAATTAATATTGAAGCTTTGTATTATAAACCCAGCTTTACACCTAGCTTTGCCCAAACCAGGCAGATTCATGTGAATTTTCAAACAGGTGATTATAATAGGGCCCCTGACACAATGTGAAGGGTCAAAAATTGACGTGGGTTTCAATTCTGGCTTACTTTCTTGGCTCAACATCTCTCTCAAGTGGTTTAGCCTAGAAACATAAAATCAGTGGGTGCTGCTTACTAACATTTCTGAAAATCAGGCCACTTATTAGGTATATAAATTGGGAGTTAGAGCTAACTTTGCACACCGATTCTTGAAAATCTTGGCGGGGGTCACTCTTCTCAGAGACCTGTCTTGGGAGGCAAAAAGTGAGTGGTTTTTAATAGTGTTAGCTCAATCAAGATGACTTAAATGATTGGACAGCCCTCTGAATGCTCATTGAAATACAGGCCAACACATTTGAATATATGTTAACTGGCCACATTGTAGCCTGGGCTACAATCCCTGAGATAACATGATTGAAACACACATACTTTTTGCCTCTCATGACACTTGCCCAAAATCACAGAGCCAGCCCTGAGCTGCTGAGCTCCTTCTACTTCCTCCTCAGTCTGCACCCGCAGCCCAGATTAAAATGTCAGCCCAGCACTCTCTATCTTCTCAGTCCTCTCCTACTGGCTCCTCTTGGGCAGCTCCTAGGCCTCTCTCTGTTCCTTGGAAGGGACAGGCACAAAGGCCTAATGCTGTAGCAGCAAGAGAAGGAACATCTAGGAGACCCTTAGGAAGGTGGAGCAGTATTAAGGTAATAAGGATGCAACAAGCATGAAGGCAGTCTGCATTAAATGTGGGGAAGCTGCATTAATTGTGTGTGTGGTGGAGGTGCCTGGAAACTGGCATTAACTGCATGGCGGGAGGGGAACAGGCAGGATGTCTGTCATGAATTGTATGGAGGTTGCTGCATTAATTGGGGGGCTTAATTAGTTGTATGGGGGAACTGCATGAATTCATCTAGGGGTAGCCTGAGAGGGGACTGTTTCAGCCTCTCCAAATTTTCCTTGCCTTGGTGTGCTCATGACAAGCTCAAGAAAAAAACATCTCCTTAAATCCCTCAGCAGCCTGGGGCAGGGACTTCCAAATTGTGTGTCAAAGGTTCAAGACATGGGTTTTATTGCATATTGTATCATAACTGGCAGATTATATTGTTTGAGCATAAAACCCCTTGTTCAGGATGTTTTCTTATTGCATGAATGAAATAAACCAGTTCTACAATATGTAATAGATTAGTGGGGGATAGCTTGTTAGAAATTGCTGTGCTAGTTAATTTCATTCATACAATGAGGAAACATCCTGGTCAACAGGTTTCATAGTTAAATAATAATAATTAATACGTAGCTCTTGCGTAGCGTTTTATAATCAGGGCCAGCTCCAGGCACCAGCTTCTCATGAGGGTGTGCAAACCCACATACCTGATCACAGTCACAAAGAACCCAGATCAGCCTGGTTTACAGTGGGTTCTAGGCATGGCCTTAATTCATCTAATGGTCCTGGGACTCAACTGAGCAGTAGTCTGTGCCGATTGTGAAAATTTATGACATGGTTTTGTTTTGTGAAGAGATAGAAGCCACCAAACTAATTTTATTTGATACACACCCCAGCCAGACTTGTATCTGGCCTTACAAGATAGAAAACGAACATGCTAACCAGCTATACCACATTGTACCTGTGAGCAGTCATTGACCTCTAAAGAATCAGAACTCCATGCTGTGTATAGGGCCAGCCTTTGCATTTTCAGGTCAGACTTTTGAAATATTTTATCAGCGAACCAGTCCCCCATATCTCCCTCTCAGAAAAGAGACTGACCGTGACCCACCTTTTGGAAACAGAAAATCCTAAAGCCAGGCACCCAAGTTTGAAAATGTTGTCCTTGATGGCTTGAAGAATGCCACAGAGGGATTAGTCCCTTGTTCTCAATTCCTTGTTTAATCTCCCAGACAGTTATCCCTCCTTGGGTCCGTCTACAAAGCAATTAAACACCCGCGACTGGCCCTGATCCTCTGACTAGAGCTTGCAAGGCTTGGGCTCTGGGGCCATAAAATTGCTGTGTAGAGGTTCAGGCTTGGGCTGGAACCTGATCTTTGGACCCCACAAGGGGGGAGGGTCCCAGAGCCCAGATTCCAGCCCAAGTCTGAGACCTGCAAGCCCAAGTCAGCTGACCCGGGTCAGGCACAGCTGTGCTGCGGGTCTTTTATTCCAGTGTAGATATACTCCTTGTGGCCAGACATCATGCTGGCTTCTTAACAGAGGAGCTGGTCAGCAGCAGGCAGTCAGTTGATAGGGAGTTAACAGTCACTGTAGCCAGCAGTGAGGGTAATTAACCATTGGAACAAGTTACCAAGGGTTGTAGTAGTGGTGTCTCCACTACTGGCAATTTTAAAATCAAGATTGTATGTTTTTCTAAAATGTGTGTGTGTGATGGGTTGGACCCCTTGGGAAGCCACCTGATGTGCTGAGATACCACTGAGTCTATCTGTTCTGCCAGCATTGGCCCCCGCTTTAACCTGTCTTGCTGAGCCAGGCTCTTAAAACCTCCTCTAACACACATGCAGGCAGAGCCACACCCAGCTGTAGAACAGCTCTGGGAAGACTTAGCTTAAGGGACTTGCTCCAGCACTCAGATGTTCACCTCCCTTGGAGTGCAGATCCAAAGATATATAATGAAATTCGCCCCCTTCCTCAATGTGGAGAGAGGTGTGGACACTTCTTACCCGTGCCTCAGTTAGAAATTACAGAAACTGGGTTCAATAATAAGCAAAAAAAACAAATTTTATTAACTATAAAAAGGCAGATTTTAAGTGGCAAAAGAGGTAACAAACAGAACAAAGCAGATTACTAAGCAAATGAATTCAAACACGCAAACTAAGCTAGTTTCATTAAAGAAATTGGTTACGAATAGTATTTCTCACCCTAGATATTGTTGCAGGCAGTTTGCAAAGTTTCTGTGGTTCAGAGTTCCAGTTATATTCCTTTTCAGACTGGACCGCTGTCTCAGTCTGGACTTCCCCCTTGCCTTCCCTTTTGCAATCTTTCTTCTTGGGCAGACTGGCCATGGAGAGGAAGAGTCCTGTTTGTCTTCCTCCCCACCCTTAAATAGGATTTACATAAGGCAGGAATCCTTTGTTTCCCAAACTTGGCCCCCCTTCCCTTACAGTGGAAAGTTACAAGAAGTCCCAGGTAATGTTTTAGTATCATGTGACAAGACCACCAGACCCTGTAGTATCACAGTGTCTATGAGTCAGTGGCAGTATAGAGGGTCCACAGGAAGGCCTAGCTTTTCACAGCTCATTGTCCTCACTGATGGGCCATCCCCCGTCTGGCTTTTCCATTGTTGTATCTGAAGTGCTAGCAGTGGGCGTCACCCAAAGTAGCATAGTTGAAATACAGATACATAGTCAGTATTCCTCACTTCAAATACAGAAATGATACAGGCATACAAATTGCATAATTGTGTTCAGTAAATCATAACCTTTCCAATGATATCTCACAGGAGCCATCTTGCATAAAGTATATCTCAGTTATGTCATATTCATATCATAAGCATATTTTCATAAAGAATATGGAACGACATGTCACAATGTGCTGTAGGTCAAACAAGAATTAATTCAGAGAAGTCCTGTGGCCTGTGTTATACAGAAGGTCAGACTAGAATCAGTGGTCCATTCTGGCCTTACAATTAGGGCCCTACCAAATTCACGGCCATGAAAAATACATCACGGACCATGAAATCTGGTCTCCCACCATGAAATCTGGTCTTGTGTGCTTTTACCCTATACTATACAGATTTCATGGGGGAGACTAGCGTTTCTCAAATTAGAGGTCCTGACCCAAAAGGGAGTTGCGGGGGGAGGGAGTCGCAAGTTTATTTTAGGGGGGCTGCAGTATTGTCACCCTTACTTCTGCGCTGCCTTCAGGGCTGGGTGGCCAGAGAGTAGAGGCTAGTGGCTGGAGAGTGATGTCTGGTGGCCAGGCACCCAGCTCTGAAGGTGGCGCCCTGCCAGCAGCAGCACAGAAGTAAGGGTGGCAATACCATACCATGGCATCCTTACTTCTGCACTGCTGCTGGCGGAGGCTCTGCCTTCAGAACTGGGCTCCAGCAGCCACCACTCTCTAGCTGCCCAGCTCTGAAGGCAACTCCGCCACAGGCAGCAGTGCAGAAGTACAGGTAGCAGTACCGCAACGCCCCCTACAATAACCTTGCAAACCCTCCCCCCCACAACTCCTTTTTGGGTCAGGACCCCTATGATTATAACACTGAAATTTCAGATTTAAATAGCTGGAATCATGAAATTTACTATTTTAAAAATCCTATGACCATGAAATTGACCGAATTTGGTAAGGCCCTACTTATAATCTATGAATAAGTAGCCTGGAAAGCAATGCCTTCTAGAAGTGTGAACTGACCTGGAGTCTTTCAAAAAAATCAAGGGCACTATGGCTATAGTTATTTCAGATCCCAAAATCCACCGGGAATGGCTGTGAGTGGTCCATAATTAAACTGTACTTAGTAGAATAAGTCAGTGACAAACTTTCAACTCCAAAAATTGGTTTGTATCTCTGACCGCTCTGCATGGCTACCAGCAGTAAAAAGTAGTGACAAAAAACCCTTGGTTTTTGTCACTAGAGTCAGCAGTTACATTGCAGAATAATTAAAAGGGAGTAAGACTGTGGAGTAAGACGGTGCTATTGTTATCCAGTAACTTTTCAGAATAGAACTATTCCTTAAGTGTTAGCAGGAACAGTTAAAGAAAGAAAGGAAAAAATAGAATGTAATTTAGGAAATAGTTTTTGGCCAGTGTTCAATACAACAAATTTCATCTTACAATTCTGCTTTTCTGCTGATTAAATGCACCTTTACTGGAGTTACTTTTATCAGTGTTTACAGCACATTGTACAGGTATGTGTATTTAACGAGTCACATGTTTAGCCATAATCTAAAGGTGTGTAGATGTACTTGTGGGAGTACCACACCCTTACAGTAATATTAGAGACACTTTCAATTCACTACTTTAAGTAGGTAATAAGTCAAGAGTTACTGACAATAAGGATACATTCATGGTTTTGCATATAAACATTTGTTTTGGTCGAAAAGCTAAAGTAAATTCTAGAGCTGGTTGAAATTTTTTTGACAGTATGTTTGGGTTTTTTTGGTTGGAAAATGCCGTTTTGTCAAAAATCAACTTTCTGTGGGAACGTGTTGATTTTGACAAAATTTAATTTTAGAAAAAAATGAAAATGAAGCATTTTAATAATGTCAAAATGGTCCATTTAAATATGTTCAGAATGGAATATTTTGATTTTTCAAAATAACTTTTCCTTTCAAAATGTATTTTAAACTAAAAATATTTTTTTTTAAAGTTGAAATGAGATGTTTTAAATGTATTGAAATGAAATGTTTTGGCTGACCCCAAACTAATATTTTTTTGAAAATTTCATTTTGTGGGAAATTTTGAAATTTGATGTTTTGATTTGGAATGAAAACAAATTTTGAAATAATGGAAATTCCTGCTCAGCTCTAGTAAATTCCCCGACAAAAAACTCTGTTAAGCTGTGTAAATTTGTAAATATTTCTCAATTACCTAAGGAAAAGATCCAAAAGTGATTGTTGTAGCTATTTCAAAAAGTAGAAATATTAGAAACTTAAGGTTACAATTTTTATAAACCCCCAAACATTAGGAAGTTTGGAAATTCACAATTCTGAATGCGCAAGCAAATGTATTCTACCCCCTCTCCTCCACTGGATTAAGCACTTTTCATGATAGAGATTTCAATAAGGATTTTAAGAAGTCATATTAAATCCATTTCATTTTCATGGTTTGCCTAGGGAGTAGAGGGAATATAACCAAAAATCCACTATTTTCACTTTATATTCCCTCTCCACCATAGGCAAACCATGAAAATAGTGGATTTTTGGTTGTTATTATTATTATTATTATTATTTTATTGTATGTAGTGTGGTAGCGCTAAGAAGCACGGGCCTTTGTGTGCTAGGAACTGTACAAACAGGTGACAAAGAGACAAACAACTTTCAGTATAGTATCTAGACCCCTCTGCTTCCCATAGTGAGCTAGGCAGCTCTCTTTCCCTCCTGCTGTTCCCAAACCGCTCCCTATGTGTTTCCCTGTTTATTGCTTCTCTCATTATGGCTATCTGTTTCTGAGGCCAGACAACATTGCAAGGTCCAGTTGGAACCAGGCAGAGCTAAGAAATCTGCACAGACCATAATGTAATGATAAAATCACATTTAATAACTAAATTATGCTGTCAACAGCTTCTTCCAGTCCAGAAAAATATCTAGCCAAAGACATCAGTCCTCACCGAGAACAACAGATGAACACAATTTTGGGGATTGTGAGCCAAGCTGTCTAGGAGTTATAGGTAAGTCAAAAATATTTAGGAAAGTGTTAAAGAAATAAGAACATTTCCTTTTTTAAAAACACATTGTCAGATTTGCTCCAGATTTTCTGGAAAAGTTCTACTCTGGTATAAAATCGCACCTGAGGAATTTCAGGGTTTGTACTTGAGAACCCAACAATTGTTAGGCAGCTTCTGTGCTGTGCACACTGCTTATCTCACTGATCACAATGATTTCATTGTTAACTTGTGATTCTCTCATACGTATTTTATGTGTGCCTGTTCTCTCTCCTGTTATATTTTGACTGTAAGCTCTATGGGGCAGGGACCAACTTATTGTTATGTGTTTGTACAGCACCTAGCACAGTGGGGCTCTGATCCTTCATTGGGGCCTCTGGGCACTACTACAAAACAATTTACAGTGTTGCCAACTCTTGGGGTTTTATTGCAAGTCTTGCAATATTTAGTGTTTTTCTTAAAGCTTCACTCTTGAAGTCATAGGAATATGCCAGAATCCTAGATTTCATTTAGAACAAAAAGTAAGCTTCTGACCTATAGGGTTGCAGAGAAAAGTTTGACAACATGAACCCTACAGGCTCCAACACCAGAAAGCAAATAAAAGGAACCCCAATTTTTAAAAAAATCTCATGAGCTTTAAGATAATCGTATGATTTTTTGCAGCATGACTCATGATTTTTGAATGCTTGGGGTTGGCAATACTGCAAAAAGTAAATAATAATGGATTAGTTTAGATTGGGTGAAGCTAGGATGTGAAGATGGGTGGGTATGAACTGTCTCTCCATTATAATGATTCAGTATGGCAAAAAACATTTTTTCCATAATTTTTCTGATGTAAATTGACTACATAAAAAAAGGAAAATGGAACTTTCTTGCTGTTTACAACATTCAACTTAACCTTTGAAAACAAAGATAATGCCCTTAGTTTCTAAGTCATATTCAGGATGTTATAATTTTTACTCTGTTCTTTTATCACTTGCTCTTTCTGGAAGTTGCTTTTTATTATCTATCTATCTATATAAAAAAATGAATGTTCTGAAATCTATAAAAAGAATTCTCATTCACAGCAGTTACATAAACCACTCTTCCCCCAAAAGGAGGATAAACTATTTATCCCTGCAGGAGAATAGTGCAGCTAAATCAAAGTGCAATAACAACATTTATCATTTATGCACTGGATGCTTGATATGTTCAAAGCACTGTACAAACTTTAACTATTTTTAGCGTCACAGCACTAATACAATATGTATCTGTATATATCCCCTTTGTACATATGGGAGATTAGGGTCAAACATTTCATACTTGGGTGCCTAAAATAAGAGAGCTGTAGTTGGGTACGTGTTGTATCTTTACACAACAAATATAATATGGAGGAACCATATGACCATATATACAAGATGCAAGGCCTAGCTCAAGGCTGATCTGGCAGTGTCCTGGTGGCTTCTGGAACACAGAAGACAGTGAGGCCCACTAGAGGACTCACAAATTATTTAAAGGGATACTAGCCAATTCTTATACACCGCAGCACCCAACACTGAAAATTTTGGATGAAGTTAATTGCCAATGTTATACAATATATTAGTGGTAGAACCATTAGTCACTGGTTCCTAGCCCCATCTTCAATTCACAAGCCTCACTGATTACTAATATAATGCAACCCAAAATATAATGTAGATTTTAAGGAGTAATACTGGTGAGTGAGTTGAATCCTGAAAATGCCCTGGAAGATATAAGATATAATCAGAGAGGGGCTTGGTAAAATTCAAGCAAGAAAAATAGATAAGGTTTGGTGCTGGTATAAGGAAAGGTACCATCTAAGGACCCATCTCATAAGCACTTAGCCATGTTAATAGTCCCACTGGATATTGGGGGCCCAAATATATTAATTTTTACTTGGCAAGGTCATTTGCAAACATCACACAGGAAATTTGAGCAAAATAAAAAGAAACAAAATTGTGAGCAGTCCTATGTTTAATAAAACCAGAGTTTCTGATCCAAGTCAAATAGAGGGCAACACATTCTCTCACTAATCTACATTTTATAGTTTTTAGATGGTACATGCATTTGGCAGGAATTCTTATTGTTGTTCTGACTTTTCACTGTGTCTCAATGAAGGTTTTAAAAATACGTCCATTCATTTAACGCATTTACAAGCCACTTTGAACAAACAAAGTAGCACAGACAACAAGGGAAGGATCCAGACTCATGCCATATATATAAAAAAGGCTTTTAATGTAATCCATTAACTAGCTTTTTTTACTCAGAGTCCATACTTTTACTCAGAAGCATTGTCCCTGTGACTTTGCAGCCGCTTGTTATTTTTCTCTTTCATGGTCTTTAACTGGAGGATTGATGCTCACTTATCCCCTGAAAACACTTATGTACATGTTCAGCATTTGCACAGCCATATTGATTTTTAACTTCTAGCATGTGAGTAGTAGTTGCACTGGTTTCAGTGGGACTAATCAAGTGCTCAGGCCCTCTCAGAGGTCCAGAGAGACCTGGGCCACTTCCAGCTTTTGAGGCCCCTAGCCATAATAAAAATAAAAAATGACGACACATGAAAACAAAATAAGGCACGAAAAAAAGAGACACATAATTTGAATATTTTCTTATTTAACAAATGCTTTTCTAGCCCTTTTCTGTGCAAATGCACTAATTATTGAGGAAAAATCTAGCTTTCGTGCAATGTCACAGTTGATATTAAGCATGGCAAGCCCATTCAAATGCTATTGTCCCATAGTTGAACGGCGATAGTTCTTTACCTGCTTCAACACGCTGAAGGTGCATTCACCTGAAGCCACTGATGCAGGCAAACTAACAAAAATATGCAATGCAATTGTGATATTAGGAAACACCCCAGAGAGTCCACGTTTGAATATTTCTTGAAGCAATTCCTTTGGCTTGCAATCCAATTTAAAGTGTGTGGAATACGTTTGTTTGAGGAAGATGACCTCATCACTGAGATTTTTTGAGATTTCTTTGTTGTACTATTGCTGAAATTGTTCGGCTGCAGAAAGTAGATCTTCATTACTCAATCTGTTGAACTGCCAAAGAAGCCCAAAAAGGGTACAAATTAGTCACAGTGACTCAAATTGATGTGTAAGACCTGATTGAATAGAGTCAATGATGACAAGGAAGACATTGATTCTATAATACTGATTGGAATTGGATTCAGTAGGTAAATTGTGATTGGTGGATAACTCAGATGAAATGCCAATATTCTATGCTACTAATTTGGACTCGGTCAGGATCGCATGCCATTGTTCATGAATCTGTTGAATGTAATTGATAAGACTTTCAATGTTATCCCTCTCAACATCAAGTGTAGCATTGCGTGCTTCAATTACCAGATTAGTTTAGTGGATCATTGTAAGGAGCTTCATTCACAAAGATGACATCAGAATGCATTCAAATTTCGACATGTGCTTCTGAATAGACAGAAGTTCAGTTTGAGCCTGTGCAGTGAGATTGAGAGATTCAAGTTCATTTAAAGTCTTTCTCACTGAATTCAAATGCTGCGCAACTGGTTGAACACCATTAATCCATGCAGACCATCTAGTTTTGGACATCCCATGCAGTGAAACAGGAAGATATTGCTTCAGAATTTCCCACCTTTGTGGACTGCTACTGAAGCGATTGTACATTTGCTGAACAGTTCCAAAGTAAGTAATTGCCTCCTTGCATGATTCAGCACAGTCAACACCTACAAGGTTTAGTGGGTGGTTTCCACAGCTGGAGAAAATACAGTTTGAATTATGCTCAGGCAGAACTGTTTGTACACCTTTGTACTTCCCAGCCATATTAGATCCATTGTCATAGGCTTGACCAATGCAGCCTTGAAAATCTAACTGAAAACCTTCTAGAATTGCTAGTACTCGAGCAGCAATTTCTTTCCCAATTTTTTTCGTGAAATTATCAAACAAAATAAACCTTTCTTCCATTGAAAATTTTGAGCTGTCTACAATTTTAACATATCGAATAACCATAGTAGTCTGTTCCTTGTGAGAACAATCTGGAGTGGCATCAACAATGATTGAAATACAGACAGATATCATCTTCCTTTCCAAATGCAAATGGATGGACATCATACCAAATGGACTGAAGGTGAAAAATCCATTGCTATCTACATACTGCACAGACCACAGTGAGAGATTATGCCATACACTATCAAAGAAACTGAGGAACCACCTGATCAGCATCCTATACAGCAAACAGAAAAACATCAAGAAAGTCTCCAGGTTGGAGAGCTCTATCATAAATAACCAACCCTCCACACAAATGGACTTTCCTAAAATAAGACAGGAGAGCTACATTACACACTTCACCTCTCTACAAAGGAAAAAGGACCGTAAGCTGTCTAAAATCCTATCTGCCACATGGGGCCACAACAGGGGTACCCCTAACTCACCCAGCAATATCGTCAATTTATCCAGCTACACACTCAACCCAGCAGAAGAGTCGGTCCTATCTCGGGGACTCTCTTTTTGCCCCAGCACCGCCACGAACATGATACAGTTCTGCGGTGATCTGGAAGCCTACTTTCGCCGCCTCCGAGTCAAAGAATACTTTCAAGATAACACTGAACAGCGCACTGATACACAGATACCCTCCCACCAACAACACAGGAAGAACTCCACATGGACTCCTCCTGAGGGTCGAAATGACAGTCTGGATCTATACATAGAATGCTTCCGCCAACGTGCACAGGCAGAAATTGTGGAAAAACAACATCACTTGCCTCATAACCTAAGTTGTGCAGAACGCAATGCCATCCACAGCCTCAGAAACCACCCTGACATTATCATCAAAGAGGCTGATAAAGGAGGTGCTGTTGTCATCATGAACAGGTCTGACTACCAGAAGGAGGCTGCCAGACAACTCTCCAATACCAAATTCTACAGGCCACTTTCCTCAGATCCCACTGAGGAATACACTAAGAAACTGCACCATCTACTCAGGACACTCCCTACACTAACACAGGAACAAATCAACATACCTTTAGAGCCCCGACTGGGGTTATTCTATCTACTACCCAAGATCCACAAACCTGGAAATCCTGGACGCCCCATCATCTCGGGCATTGGCACTCTCACTGAAGGACTGTCTGGATATGTGGACTCCCTACACCACCAGCACTCCCAGCTATCTCCGTGACACCACAGATTTCCTGAGAAAACTACAATGCATTGGTGACCTCCCAGAAAACACCATCCTAGCCACCATGGATGTAGAGGCTCTCTACACAAACATCCCACACACAGATGGAATACAAGCTGTCAGGAACAGTATCCCTGATGATGACACAGCACAACTTATTGCTGAGCTCTGTGACTTTATCCTCATGCACAATTATTTCAAATTTGGTGACTATATATATCTCCAGACCAGTGGCACTGCTATGGGCACCCGCATGGCCCCACAATATGCCAATATTTTTATGGCTGACCTGGAACAATGCTTCCTCGGCTCTCGTCCACTCACGCTTCTTCTCTACCTACGCTACATTGATGACGTCTTCATCATCTGGAGCCATGGGAAGGAGACCCTGGAAGAATTCCACCATGATTTCAACAGCTTCCACCCCACCATCAATCTCAGCCTGGACCAATCTACACAGGAGGTCCACTTCCTAGACACCACAGTACAAATAAGCAATGGCCACGTTAACACCACCGTATACCGAAAACCTACCGACCGCTATGCCTACCTTCATGCCTCCAGCTTCCACCCTGGACACACCACACGATTCATCGTCTACAGCCAAGCATTGAGGTACAACCGCATCTGCTCCAACCCCTCAGACAGAGACCAGCACCTACAAGATCTTCACCAAGCATTCTCAAAACTACGATACCCACACAAGGAAATAAAGAAACAAATCAACAGAGCCAGACGTGTACCCAGAAGCCTCCTGCTACAAGACAGGCCCAAAAAAGAAACCAACAGAACTCCACTGGCCATCACCTACAGTTCTCAGCTTAAACCTCTCCAACGCATCATCAGTGATCTACAATCCATCCTGGACAATGATCCCTCACTTTCACAGACCTTGGGAGGCAGGCCAGTCCTCGCACACAGACAACCCGCCAATCTTAAGCATATTCTCACCAGCAACCACACACCGCACCGTAACAACTCTAACTCAGGAACCAACCCATGCAACAAACCTCGATGCCAACTCTGCCCACACATCTACACCAGCAACACCATCACAGGACCTAACCAGATCAGCTACAACATCACCGGCTCATTCACCTGCACGTCCACCAATGTTATATATGCCATCATGTGCCAGCAATGCCCCTCTGCTATGTACATTGGCCAAACTGGACAGTCACTACGCAAGAGGATAAATGGACACAAGTCAGATATCAGGAATGGCAATATACAAAAACCTGTAAGAGAACACTTCAACCTCCCTGGCCACACAATAGCAGATGTAAAGGTAGCCATCTTACAGCAAAAAAACTTCAGGACCAGACTCCAAAGAGAAACTGCTGAGCTCCAGTTCATTTGCAAATTTGACACCATCAGATCAGGATTAAACAAAGACTGTGAATGGCTATCCAACTACAGAAGCAGTTTCTCTTCCCTTGGTGTTCACACCTCAACTGCTAGCAGAGCACCTCAGCCTCTCTGACTGAACTAACCTCGTTATCTCCATACTGATTTATACCTGCCTCTGGAGATTTCCATTTCTTGCATCTGAAGAAGTGAGGTTCTTACCCACGAAAGCTTATGCTCCCAATACTTCTGTTAGTCTTAAAAGTGCCACAGGACCCTCTGTTGCTTTTTACAGATTCAGACTAACGCGGCTACCCCTCTAATGATTGAAAAATACTTGGCTTTTTGAATCTCATCAAGAATTGTTGTTTGTACGAATGACCCACATAGGTCAGTAAACTAGTTTTGTATGCATGTGGAGAGATAATGGACTTGCATGCACTTTTGACTCTCTCGTGATTCTTGAACACATTTAACATGCTCTGATAAAAGTGGGTCATATTTACTTTCTATACCTAGAAAGTTTCCATTTGCACGATCACCAATACATTGACTAGAACCAAAGAAAGCCAATCCCCACTCAGAAAGAAAAATGATGACATTCAGGATGTGCTCAAGAAGATTTTTCCAGTTATTAGTTTCTGTAGAGAGTTCACTCAAGAGTAAATTCTCAACTGAACTTTCAGCTGATGCTGCCCTACTGGCTGATTTCCATGCAACATAGTTTTCTTTGTGTGATGTTGAACTCTCATGTGATGGTATTCGGTCTTTCAGCTTCCTTCAACCTCTGTTGATGCTCCATCCTGATTGATCAGAGAGAACTGATGCATTTGCAGCACTTTTGTTCGAAATGAAGCAGGGTTCACAGTACAGAGATTGTTTTTCCGTAATCCAGCATAACCAGTCTCTTGTGCAGGTCTCACCATTTGGAAGAGTTTTTGTCAGCAGACGAGTAGGGAAAGCATGATTATCAGCATCTCGTCGAATGTTACTTGGAATTTCAAAACAACTAATATGAAGAAAAGATTGCATTTGGGCAGCATTGCTCTTGTCAATAATTCCAATGTCAGTCACATCTGTAGTACTCATGAATTGCTCTTTCTGCATAAGATCTACATCTTCCAGTTGCTGTTGAGTTTCTTGATCGTACACAGGATCTTCTGCTGCATCTGTTACTGTTGGCACATCTCCTTCTTGACTACTGTCCTCATGTTCAGGTATTGGCATTAAAATATCACCTGTTGCAGTTGCGGAGTTTTCATTATCTTAGCATTGTTTGTTGGGTAAGGTGTGTTTTCCAGTGGTTTGAGAAATGAAGTTATTGGCTTTGAGCTCTTAACTGCTGCGTCACTCAGTTGTTTTCACTGTCTCTTGCTTGCACCACTTTCAAATCTCCTCTTCATAGTGATCTATCTGGTCAATATTTAGCCTATTCACACTTGAAATATTCTGCTGTAAATAAGTAGCTTATCTACACTTGAAATAGTCTACTGTAAACATGTACACGAATGCTGAATAGTACACGAATGCTGAAAAGACAAGACGAATGAATACTAATTAAGAACACAAAATGAAACAGTCAGACAGTTATTATCCTTATCACTGAATCAAAGCTCAAGCACGCAAGGTATAATATAACAGATTGAGCTGAAGACAAAGGGATGACATATATATAGTAAACACAGACACGGCTACAGACAGAGGGATAATGTCCAAAAATTTCAAACGTGTGTCCTCATGAAACTCCCTGTACAAGATTGTCCTCACAAATTTTCACCTTGAATCTGGGCCTATAGACTACGAAAGCCTATCATGATGACTAAGCTACCAAGCTAGGGCTCAACCAATCAACCAGTCACCTCTTTTAGCTACCATATGAAGATGATAATGAGGAATTCTCACACATAAATAATTCCTTAGTCAACTAGTCGTAAAACTATAAAGACACTAAAATGTAACAATTCTCTACCTTTCAACACACACTTGATCCAGCACCAGCCACTAGTAGTGGTTTGTTTATATAATCAGCTGATCTGAGAGGACACATTCATCACAGTCTAATCTTGTGCCATCAGACCCGATATATTTTTATTAATATTTATGAACATTTTTAACTCTTTAATATGACAAAATCTATATCAGTTAACAAAAAAATTATGTCTTACCAAATCACATCTCTTATTTGCTTAAATTTGCAGCTCTAAGCTGAGAGACCGTGTCACATTTTGGTCAGATAGGGATGCACACAAAAACAAGTTGCAAAACTTATCAAATGCCAAAAAATGTACAAGTGTCTAAATTTGAGGCCCCCCTATGAGCTTGAGGCCCAGGCCAAATGGCCCTCCTGGCCCTGCCTCTGATTGGCCCTGCAAGTGCTTAAAATTAAGCCTGTGCATAAGGCCTAATCTACACTAGGAAAGGTTTGCTGGTATACTGGTATCGCTGTATAGGCACACCCTCCTAGCATAAATGCAGCCTACACTGGTAAAAACTTATACCAGTTCCCTGTACAAAGTAAGCTACACTGGCAAAAGCTCTTTTGTGCAGGTATAATTGCTTTTGTTGGTATTAAAATGTCATAACAATTACACCTTAATCAACACTATTATACAGACTTTAGTTTTAAATTTAGATCTGACCTAAGCATTTGCTGAATCGGGGCCTAACATAATTTTTTCTAAAGGTACATACATGGTACATCACCAGCTTCCTTTGTAAGTATTCATCCTAAGAGTTATGTGTGCAGTGATGTATATGGGACCTTCATGGTCTTCATGGCTGAGGATGTGAGGGAGATTCCCAAACCTGAGCCATTCTTTTTAGGTGACAAATCCGAGGAACTGTCCCCAATTGAGGTGTCATTAGAGGAGATTTTGGACCAAATTGATAAACTAAACAGTAATAATTCACCACGACCAGATGGTATTCACCCAAGAATTCTGAAGGAACTCAAATGTGAAATTGCAGAACTACTAACTGTAGTTTGTAACCTTTAAAAAGGGCTCTAGAGGTGATCCTGGCAATTACAGGCCGGTAACCCTGACTTCAGTACCAGGCAAACTATTTGAAACTTTAGTAAAGAACAAAATTGTCAGACACATAGATGAACATAATTTGTTGGGGAAAAGTCAACATGTTTTTGTAAAGGGAAATCATGCCTCACCAATCTACTAGAATTCTTTGAGGGGGTCAACAAGTATGTGGACAAGGGGGATCCAGTGGATATAGTGTACTTAGGTGCATACAGTGAAAACTGGGAACCAATGGAGTACAGAATTGGCTAAATGTCATTAATATGTTGGATCGATAGATTGAAGCTTTGGGTCACAACTAAAGATGGGCCCACATTAAACCTTCTGATCTAGCTTCCTCCAAAACTTTGGAAAAATGCAGCTCTAGATGGAGCTCTAATCTTTGAGCTCAGGACCATCTCTAAGCCACAGCTATTCACTCCCTGGCTGCTGTCGATATACCTTGCTACCTTATGTTGTGGATTTGTTGCTTACCTACTTGTAGCTATTTTCACTCCACACTCCTTTTTTTGATGATGAAACACTTTTTCATCTTTATCTTGGAATACGTTTTGCCCTATGGCCAAATTTGGACATGGTGAATAAGATGGCATAAATTACATGTTAGTAAGTGAGAGTAAGGTAATTTAAACTGGTGTAATTTACATGCCCGAGCCTGATTTTCCAGTGCCTGGTAAGTGTGTGCAGCAACCTAAACTGGGGTAAATTAGGTGTAGAATGCTACCATTCTGATTAGGTAGCATCATATGCCCACTTTGAACTTTGTTTGTACTGTACAGGCATAAATGACCACACAAGGTGCAAGGCAGCAGAAGGTCAGGTCCTGAGAGCAGGGCCAGCTCTCAACCAAATGGTGCCTCAGGCAAAGAATGTCTTTGATGCCCCTCCTCCATTTTTTAAACTTTTGAATACCTTATTTTTTTATTGCATTTGTACCCCATTTCACAACTTCGATGCATGATCTGCATCCATGATTTATCCCAGTCATATAAGACAACAAATTTGCATGCTAGGATCTGTAAATCTATATTTATTTATACCATAGATAAGCAAATAAAAATTAATTTCCTCTAAGCTTATAGAATAAGAATAACTGAGATGCACTAACATCAAGAAATTGAACTGTGCATTGTATGGACTAGTATTAAATAGTGTTACAGTAGGGAAAACAGTATTAGGGAGAGCAAAAGTTTATGTTCCGCAGACTCAGAAAGTCAAACATTATGTGTTAAGCATAGCAAAAGAAGTAACAATATTTCTTTTATATTGTTGCATAGATAAGGGTTCAATACATCTCTGACGTCTCATTAAATATTTCCTTTATTAGTCACTATTTACACTCTTCAAGTCTTAAAACATAAGTACACTTTCACAATTGCTCAGTAAAACAAGGTTCACGGTATCACAGCTGGGCTGTCACTTCACTTCAGTTCGTTCTTATAGTTCACTGACATGAACATGTGACTTGCCCATGACTCCAAACTCCATCTTGTTGCTGTAATTTTCCACAGTAAGAACAATGGGATGCCCTCCACATGGCAAAAGCTATAAAAGGCCCTGGAAACACCTCCACTTTGTCTTCAATTCTGCTTCTTACCTCTGGAGGACCTTTGCTACAAACTGAAGCTCTGAACAATGGACTGAATGACCCATCCAAGCTGTGGATGTACTCCAGAGACTTGACTTAAGCTATCAGTTTATTCCATCACTGTTACAAGCCTGACCCAAGAACTTTGCCATTACTGTATGTAATTGATTCCTTTAACCAATTTTAACTCTCACCTTTCTTTTTATGAATAAACCTTTAGATTTTAGATACTAAAGGATTGGCATCAGTGTGATTTTTGGGTAAGATCTAAGTTATATATTGACCTGGGTTTGTGGCTGGTCCTTTGGGATCAGAAAAACCTATTATTTGATGAGACTGGTTATAAAGAACCACTCATCTCTGAATCCAGTGTCTTTGGTGGTGATATAAGAACTGGAATGCCTGAGGAAACTGCTTTTGTTTTCTTGTTAGCCAGTGTGGTGAAACAGGAGTTTACTTTTGTGGCTGGTTTGGTATTTCTTGTAAAATAACCACCACCAGTTTTGGGTTGTGTTTGTCCTATTTCTCAGGAGTTTGTCCTGAATTTGGCATTCTTGGTTGTGACCCACTAATAGGGTTACCTTATTTAAGGTTTTAAAAAAGAGGACACTCCATGGGGCCCTGGCCCCACCCCAACTCCACCCTTCCCAAAAGTCCCCGCCCAACTCCGCCCCAACTCCACCCCTTCCCCAAAGTCCCCGCCCCAACTCCACCCCCTCTCCTGAGCGCCCCACATTCCCCCTCCTCCCTCCCAGCCACGCGAAACAGCTGCCTGAGTGCTACCGGCTTCACGGTTTGCCGGGCAGCCCCCAGACCTCCAGACCTTGCCCTCGGACGGGTGCTTCCCCAGTGCAGTCGGAGCCCGGGAGGGGAAGTGTCCGGCCGGGAGCGCAAGGTTTGGAGGTCTGGGGGCTGCCTGGCAAACCGTGAAGCTGGTAGCGCTCAGGCAGCTCGGCTCTTCAGCTACACAGAGCTGAGGTGTCTGGGGGG